>NC_136061.1:913551593-913715885 GCF_964261635.1 Lissotriton helveticus
TTTTTTTCCATAATAGATTTGCAGTCATCCTACCACCAAATTCTCCTCAGCTTTAAGTCTCAGGAATGTACAACTTGTGTGACCCCATTTGATTCTTTAAGTACCTCAGAATGGCACTTCATTTGGCCTCCGCTGCTGGAGTGTTCCAGAAGCTCATGGACACCCTCTTCAAAGACATGCCTGGAGAACAAGCTTACCAGGATGACATTATGGTGTTCGCTAGCAGCCGTGAGGCCCATAATGACATCCTATATAAAGTTCTTTCAAAGTTGTGCAGTGCTGGGATGACCATTAGACATGAAAAATGTAAGTTTGATATTCAGGAACTTGACTCTTTAGGACACACCTTATCCCCAGAAGGTATGCAGGCTAATTTATCTTTAATCAAAGCAATAAATGATGCTGCCCCACCCAAAGATAAGGATGCCTTACGTTCGTTCTTGAGCTTGGCTGAATACCATGCTCGATTTGTGCATGGATATGCTTAAATAGTAGAACCTTTGAGGGCATTGCTTAATAAGGGTGCTAAGCTCAGTTGGAACAATGATTTACATAGCACTTTTGACTAATCAAGTATGCACCAACGTTGCAACCTTTTCAGGATGGCTGCAACTACTTTGTGAATGTGGATGCAAGTTTGTCAGGACTTGGTGCTGTACTTGGACAATGGGGTGGTGGTAACGAACATACCATTGCATTAGCTGCCGGACAGTGCAACCTGCTGAGATGCTATACAGCACTAACGAAGGAGAGGCACCAGCATACGTCTGGGCATTACACAAGCTCAGGTCATTTATTTGAGGATGCGAGTATGAGGTCTATACAGACCACAAGCCACTATTGTACATTCTTAATAGTGCAGGAACAACTAAGGAGTCTGCCAGGTTGGTGTGCTTATTATCCACATTATAAGAGTACCATTTTGCTATCAAATATTTACCTGGTGGAAAGAACTTCAGAGCAGATTTCTTGTCACGCATGTCACTTGAATGTGAACGGAGTGAGGTGCAGGATATGGAGTGTGTTTTAGAGGCAGTGGATGCTGGCCTGGAGTGTTTTCCAATTTCTTAAGGGACTTGGCGGTAGACATATTCAAAATAGTCAATCTCATTAATGTCAAATTGTTCATTACTATGAGCAGGCCAGAGAGTAGAACTATCTGTGGTGAGTTGAACAGTTTTTCTGTTGTGGCTGCTGAACTCTCAGTTGTTGATGAGATAGTGATGTGTCATGACCTTTTTTGTCCCCCCCAAAAAGTTTGCTCAATGAAATTATTCAGATAATGCATCATGGTTGCCTAGGGGTTACTAAAACATGTCAACGTCTTAAACTGTACTATTGGTGACCTTCTCTGGAAAATCACGTTAGGACAAACATTGAGAGTTGTGCAGAATGCTTACGTTCTGACAAGCGCTGGAAAACCCTTAAAACGCCTCTGCATCCCGTGGCACTTCCCAAAGGCCCCTGGGACAAAGTTGGACTTGACTTCTTTGGTCCCTATGAAGTGTTGCCTATTTTAATGGTGTACTACTTTCCTAAATGGATGTTTTATTGGTTTTGTCATGGTCCCACAACTGACAATGCTATTACATTTCTAGAACTCTTCGATCACTAGCAGGACCCCCCCCACTCCCCCAGCACCTTGAGACCCTCACGGGTGTGTAGTGCGCTCTACAAGTGTTATGATTGATTGATTGTTTTCAAGTTGGAAGGAACACCAAAAACAATTGTCACCAACAATGCTACCCATTTCCTATCACAACATATGCGTAAGTTCCTAGAGTACATTAGCATTCAACATCTTAAAGTGGCTTTACACTTACCCTCCTCCAATGGGCTAGTTGAAAGGGGGAACAGAATAGTCAAGGAGGGTGTGCAGATGGCATTGTCCTCAGGTCTAGATGTCCAAGAATTCGTACAGAACAAAATTTGGTCATATAATGTCACCCGCCACGGTACCACTGGAGTAGCACCTTTCACGTTGCTTAGAGAGAGGAAGGAAAGTGCACTCCAATTTGTGTCCTAATTGGCTTTTTAGTAAGAATCTCGCTTCAACTCTGGTAAACCTTTTGAAAATGGTTCTTTAAAGGTAGAAGATTGGGTTTTGATTAAAAATCCCAAGAGTGATGAAGGGAACTTCAAGGTTCTCATCACCTGTCCTAATCATACAGGTAAGCAAAGGCTCTCCCCTTTTGGAAAATAAAGGATGTTGGAACAAGAGGAGTTTGGTGCGAGTTACCAGCTCACAGACGGACATCATTAAGAAACGTTCTGGCTATAATTCAGAGCAGAGTGAATGGTATAATTGGTTTCAAGGTACTAAAATTTCCAACTTTATTGCAGGGAGCACAATGTTTGTAAGTGAATCTATTGTGCCTCAAGATTCTTCGGTCCCTGTGGCCTTCACAGTTGAGGTCTCAGTTAACAGGGAAAATGGTCACCGTAGGAAATTGTCTTGCAGGTTTAAAGACTATGTATTGGAATAACCTTTTAAATTGCCTTGCTGGTTCAAAGACTATGCATTGGATAACCACTTTCACAGTGTAACTTTATTGCAAACATTTTGTATTGGATAATAGTTTATTTTGCTTCTATCATCTTTATGTCTGTTGAAGAGGGAAATGTTGGAGTATGAAATTAGCAGCCTCGCTCTCCCGCGAGGCGACCACGTTTGGTCTTCTCGAGGCCAATTGTTATGATTTCATGTGTACTTTTTAACTGTTGTTCCAAGCTCGGGAAGTGGAACGACAACTACAGGTCTCTCGGCAACTTGGTCAGTTGCAGTGGAGACTTGTGGACGTCGGACGCTCCCAGTCGTGGGTGTGATTATCCTGTGATAAATCTTCACATATAAACATCTCCACGCCTTCACTTGGATTACTGCAGTTTTCCAATTAATCTTCCCTTGCAGCTCATAGCTTAAAATACGTTTTTAAAAAGAACCCTTGTCTTTCCAGTTTTTTGTTAGGCAAAATTCCAAGCAAATTTGAGCTGGGGAGCTATGCTTTGATTGATCAAACACATGTCTATTGGTGCTAATTAAATATGTGTCCGGAAGATTAGAGACATTTCCAAACATAGCTTCTGACCTATTGGCTAAGGTGGGAAGTAATTTAGCATGTATAATTTTCATCAAAGGGTCGAGGGTGGGGCCCATGAAGTTTTTTGAGAGCTTCAGGAACACTTGGAGCAAAGAGGCTGCCTTGGATGTTATACACTGCTTATGGGGGAGGAAAGTTCCATGATTGTTCACAACCATGCCCAAATATTTATACTCATGCTTTTTTTAATCAAACACTATTGGACCACCTTCTTTACTTTTCTGCCCATTATCATTAATCTTGTTTTCTCAAGTTTGATGGTAAGCCCATCATTTTACTGTAGTTATATAGTTTATTCAAGAAGCATTGTAGCCCCACCCTGGTTTTAAATGTTAGGAGAGCCTTGTCTACGTAGAGAAGGCAGCTAATCTTTTTACCTCCGAGCTGTGGGTTGGGTGCATTCACTCCCACAAGGTCCGTCAAAAGATCCACCAAAAAGATGTTAAAAAGTAATGGGGCTAAGACGCAACCTTGTTTTAGTCCAGTGCATGTTTCTATTTTATGGTTAAGCGTGCTGCCATCGCCAGTTTTGACTTGGAGCCAAGTGTTTGAGTACAATATAACAATGCACTTCAGGAGGAGAGTCGGAATGTTTCTTATCGCTAATTCCTGCAATAAGATTTTTCGAAGCACAGAATCGAATTTGACTTTGAAGTCTAGAAAGCAAAGGTACACCAAAGGCTTTGTTTAGATTGCTCTGTCAATCAGTATGGCCAGTGCCAGAAGGTTTGTAGCAGTTCTCATCCCCTCTCTAAACCCTGTTTGGTGCGGAGGGAAAATCCAATTCTCATTTGCCCATGAATCCATCTTTTTTAGAACTAGACTTGCATGATATGTGGCCTCATTATCTAACAGGGAGATTTGACGGTAATCAGTGTTACCTCCTTTGTAAATTAGGTGGATTATTGCTGCTCCACATAATACCACTCAGTACCACATGATTACACGTCACATAATTACACTCTATTCAATGCCACATGAATACACTCCGAATAGGACCACTCAGTGCCACATAATTACACACCACATAATTACACTCTACTCAATGCAACATAAATACACCCCACATAACACTCAGTACCTCATAATTACACGCCACACATTTACACTCTACTCAATGCAACATAAATACACTCAACATAATACCACTTAGTACCACATAATTAGACATCACATAATTATAAATCTACTGAATGCAACATACACTCCAAATAATACCACTCAGTGCCACATAATTACACTCTACTGAATGCAACATACACGCCACATAATTACACTCTACTCAATGCAATATAAATACACTCCACATAATACCACTCATTATCACATAATTACACACCACGTAATTACACTCTACTGAATGCAACATACACGCCACATAATAACACTCTAAGCAATGCAACATAAATGCACTCCACATAATACCACCCAATACCACATAATCACATGTCACAATTACACTCTATTCAATGCAACATAAATACACTCCACATAATACCATTCAGTGCCACATAATTACACACCACATAATTACACTTACTCAATGCAACATAAATACACTCCACATAATAACACTCAGTACCACATAATTACAAGTCACATAATTACACTCTACTAAATGCATAATAAATACACTCCACATAATAACACTGTGCCACATAATTACACGCCACATAATTACACTCTACTCAATGCAACATAAATACACTCCACATAATACCACTCAGTGTGACATAGTTACACGCCACGTAATTACACTCTACTCTATGCAACATAAATACACCCCACATACCACTCAGTACCACATATTTACAAGCCACAGATTTACACTCTACTCAATGCAACATCAATACACTTCTTATAATACCACTCAGTGCCACATAATTACACGCCACATATTTACATTCTACTCAATGCAACATAAATACTCTCAACAAAATACCACTCAGTACCACATAATTACACGTCACATAAGTACACTCCATTCAATGCAACATAAATACACTCCACATGATACCACTCAGTGCCACATAATTTCACACCACAGAATTACACTCTACTCAATGCAACATGAATACACTCCTCATAATTCCACTCAGTACCACATAATTACACGCCTCAGAGTTGCACTCTACTCAATGCAACATAAATACACTCCATATGATACCACTCAGTGCCACATAATTACACGCCACATATTTACACTCTACTCAATGCCACATAAATTCTCTCAACATAATACCACTCAGTACCACATAATTACATGTCACATATTTACACTATATTCAATGCAATATAGATACAATCCACATAATACCACTGTGCCACATAATTACACACCATATAATTACACTCTCCTCAATGCAACAAAAATACAATCCACAAAATACCAGTCAGTGCAACTTAGTTAGACTCCACATAATTACACTCTACTTAATGCAACATAAATACACTCCACATACCATTCAGTACCACGTAATTACACACCAAATAATTACACTCTACTCAATGCAACATAAATGAACTCCACATAATACTACTCAGTGCCACATAATTACACACCACATAATTACACTCTGTTCAATGCAACATAAATACACTCCACATAATACCACTCAGTGCCACATAATTATGCTACATACTTACACTGCACTCAATGCAAAATACACTCCAAATAATACCACATAGTGCCACATAAGTACATGCCACATAATTACACTCTACTCAATGCAACAAATACTCCACATAACACCACTCAGTGCCACATAATTACACTCTACTCAATGCAACATAAATACACCCCACATAACACTCAGTACCACATAATTACACGCCACACATTTACACTCTACTCAATGCAACATAAATACATTCCACATAATACCACTTAGTGCGATATAGTTACACGCCACATAATTACACTCTACTCATTGCAACTTAAATACACTCCACATAATAACACTGTGCCACATAAAAACACTGTGCCACATAATTACACTCTACTCAATGCAACATAAATACACTCCACATAATACCACTCAGTGTGACTGTCAGGGGGTCCCGTGCTCAGCCCCGACAGGGCTAACTGAATGTCCGTCTCCTCAACAGGCGGATTACTACGGGCCCTTTAAGGATGGCCTTTGTGTACGTGACGGAGGCTTCGCATCGGAACCACCTGACTTTTCGGACCTATCAGGAGTGGCGTCTCGCCATATGAGGAGAGACCCGGAAGACGCTGTGTCTTCGTCGTGGGAGGAGGAAGTTAGACGCCAGGAGAACCACGCGACCGGGAGGACGGAAAGCACCGTGGGGACGGATTCCTTGGAAGTGGACGACACCAGGAGCAGAGAAGGTGCCGGACCGAGAACAGAAGAGGAGCGGACGGCGGCAGCTGTAAAGCCAGGAGGCCAACGACACCGCGTTTCGCCCAGCCACGCAAAGGAGGACGCGTGGCTCTCCCAGGTGCGTGCTCGTTTGGGTTCGTTGTTAAACTTTAAGAAGGGAGGGACCGGATAGGGGACCGTGCAAACACTGGGGCACCTCGTTTAGCAAAGCCGTGTATAGCTCACTGAATGTGGTGGTGGTCTTTGCTTTATCCCTCACACCCTCCCTATTACAAGAGTTTCTAGTAAACGGAACAGCCCACTAAAAGCCACGTTCTTTTCTTTTCTTCCATGTGCTGGAGTGTCCCGGACCCCGACCCAGGAAGTGCCCCGAGGATCACAAACCTACCACCGACCCCGTGTCTGACTGAAAGACTTTGTTTTGTTATCTGTAAACCGAAATAAACTAGATAAACAGTCGCCCTCTAGTCTTGGCTCCTTCCCTTCTTGTGACCGAAAGGTGACAAGTGGCGAGCCAGATAGGAGACATTCCATCTGAATTTAAACAAGATGGAGACCTTACTAAATCAATTGAGCGAAGGCCAGTCCAAGCTAGAGTGGGCAATTAATCGTTCTAACGAACAAGCGGACAGTGATAGAGCGACGTTCACTGCATCCATACAGACACAGGCTGATCACCTCACTAAACTCTCAGAGGGACAAACGCAGCTGTTGGCTGTTCTGGGTCAAAGTAGAGCCGCACACCCACCCGGGGCAGTAGTGCCGCTCCAAAAATATGTTCCCGGAGACGACCCTATTTCTTTCTTCCTAAACTTCGAAAGGGCAGCCCGTGCTAGTTCCTGGCCGGGTGAGAGATGGCCCTTTTATCTAGCGCCTCTCCTTACCGGAGAAGCCCAGGCAGCCTATCAGTTGGCCAATAAGGACGGTACTGCCACCTATGGACACGTGAAACAAATAATCCTTGATAGACTGGGAGTCGATGATGAGACTCATCGTTTGCAATTCCGACAGGAGAGGGGAACCCCAACCGATGCTCCTAAAACTCTCTTCTATAAGCTGAAAGATGCAGCAGATAGGTGGTTGAAACCACAGGAGGGGAATTTAGAGAATGTTATGAATAAAATCTATTTGGAACAATTTCTTGAGGCCTTACCCTATGGCACCCAAAGGTGGCTCCGACAGCACGCAGGGTTGTCCTTAGAACATGCCATTGAAATGGCAAATTCCTATGCAAGAGCCCAAACCAGGCCTGTCCTCCGAGAATCTGAAAAACCTGTTGTGAACAAAAACTTTACGAAACCGGAGAAGAAACCCTACAAACCTCAAAACGATCCACCACCGATAAAACCAAAACCATTGAAGCCAGAGCCACCAGTATTTACAAGTCCTCAATGTTATGAATGCGGCGAGTGGGGACATATTGCCAAGTACTGCCGTAAAAAGAAAGAGAAGGAGGAAGAGCCCATGGAGGTGGGGTATGCTCCGCGTGCCCTCTTATATGCACAAGAGACTGGTCCAGCCTATTATGTAAGTGTCTTGGTAGACGGTAAGAAAACCCGTGCCCTGTTGGACTCTGGTTGTCGCCATTCGGTGATCCAGGAAAACGCCCTGAATAGTTCCTCTTCACTCTTAGACCGTAGTGTACGGATAAAATGTGTACACGGGGACATACGTACTTACTCACTAGCCAGGGTCACGATAACAACAGAAAAAGGTACCCAAGTACAGTGTGAAGTAGGAGTCCTTCCTAATCTACCAGAACCACTCATTATAGGTACAGACAATAAGTGGTTTTCTACCCTGATGGCAGAAGCGTTAGAGAAACAAGGTAGAGGCGGGGTCCGAGAGGGTCTGTTAGCGGAAGAACCTTGGTCCACCGATACCAACTTTAGAGCAGCGCAACTAAATGATGCCTCATTGTCCTCTGTCTGGCAAAAAGCACAGGATAGTAAGAATCAGAATCCCCCTACTTATCCCTGTTTCATTGAACAAAATGGTCTTCTGTACAGAATAGGGCAGAACCAGGCCACTCCACAGCTACTAGTTCCTACCCTGTTCCGTGAGCAAGTTATGTTTTATGCTCATGCACATCTGTTAGCCGGTCATTCTGGTGCAGAAAAGACCACTAATTCCATCGTTGAGCATTTCTATTGGCCCGGGGTGTATGCACAAGTGAAGAAGTACTGCCAGGAATGCCAGATTTGCCAGAAGAGGAATCCTTACATCCCACCTAAGGTTCCACTTGTTCCACTACCCATAATAGGGAAACCTTTTGAAAGGATAGGGGTAGACATCATAGGCCCTTTACCGAAATCACACAGGGGCTACAAATACGTTATGGTAATAGTTGACTATGCGACACGTTATCCAGAGGCGTTCCCATTACGAGCAGCTACCACTAGCGCCATTTCACAAAAACTGGTTGAGTTGTTTGCACGGATGGGATTCCCGAAAGATCTCATAACCGACCAAGGGACACCGTTCGTGTCTCGCCTCATGCAACAAGTATGTAAGCTCCTCAATGTGAAACATCTGCGTACCTCTGTGTACCATCCACAAACCGATGGTCTGGTTGAACGTTACAACGGGTTGATCAAAACCACTCTAAAGAAACTTTTGACAGGAGATGGTAAACAGTGGGATCAACTTCTACCGTTGGCACTTTATGTGTTAAGAAGCCAGTACCAATCCAGTTTAGGGACTTCCCCCTTTGAGTTACTGTTTGGCAGGAAACCCCGTACCTTGTTAGAAATAACCAGGGATAGTTGGGAAAAGACCAGCTCAAAAGATGCTGAAGAATTGTTGGACTATTCCCAGCAGCTGAAATCCCGGTTACACAAGCTAAGGACCCTGTCCTATGAAACCCTAGAGAAAGCTCAAGACAGGCAAAAGACCTTTTACGATAAAGGCAAGAAGTGGAGAGAGTTGGACCTAGGTGATTGGGCTCTGGTCCTTCTTCCTACTTCTACTCACAAGCTTCGGAAGGAGTGGCAAGGACCTTTTCAGGTCGTCAGGAAAATAGGTAGGACCACATATGCGCTGAAACTATCTCCTTCCCGAACCCAGATTTACCACATTAATATATTGAAGAAGTGGTTGGGTACCCCTCCAAAGCCTCATGTCTCAGTGTCACTAGCAACACCGCCTGCTCATACCATCGAGCATGCTGTTGTAAATGACGACCTTACAGATCCTAAGAGGTGTGAACTGAAGGCGCTGATGCTAACCCACCAGGCCATATTCTCGGACCAGCCAGGTCGAACTACCTTGGCAGAACACCATATTCCGACAGCTCCGGGGGTAGTTGTAAAACAGAAACCGTATAGGGTCCCCGAAGCGCGAAGATCAGTGATAAAAGAGGAGGTACAGAAAATGTTAGAAGCAGGGATTATAGTCCCCTCTAAAAGCAATTGGTCTTCCCCAGTGGTATTGGTGCCAAAGCCTGATGGGAGTAAGAGGTTTTGCATTGACTTCAGAGCAGTGAACAAAGTGTCAAAACAAGACGGTTATCCTTTACCCAGGGTAGATGAGCTGATAGAACGCCTTGGGGAGGCTCAATACATAACAACCATTGACCTCACCAAAGGTTATTGGCAGGTGCCTCTTTCCCCCAAAGACCAGGAAAAGACAGCGTTCACCACCCCTGATGGTCTCTTTCATTTCACTGTCTTGCCCTTTGGACTTCATGGGGCCCCTGCTACCTTCCAACGTCTTATGGACACTGTGTTGGCTCCTTATAGACACTTTGCGGCAGCCTACATAGACGACATTGTCATCCATAGTCCGGATTGGCAGACCCATCTAATTCACTTAAATCAAATCCTTACGGCTTTGGAAAAGGCAGGACTACACATAAATGCAAAGAAATCACGTTTTGCCTTCTCTCAAGTGAAGTACCTGGGCTACATGCTGGGTAACGGTCAGTTGTTTCCGCAACAAGAAAAAGTGAAGGCTATACAACAACAGGCGTTTCCTAAAAATAGGCGAGATCTCCGGGCCTTTCTTGGTTTGGTTGGTTACTATCGACGGTTTATACCTCACTTTGCCACGCTCTCAGCCCCTTTGACGGATATGTTAAAGAAAACGGCCTCTTCTGTTCCGTTCAAGCAACCCTCTGCCCAAGCTCAGTCTGCCTTTCAGGCACTGAAAGATGTTCTCTCCTCGTCTCCGGTCCTGATTACACCTGACTTTGGCAAACCTTTCTTTTTGCAAACGGATGCTTCAGGGGTGGGACTGGGGGCTGTTCTGTCTCAATTGGATCAAGAGGGGAAGGAACGTCCTATACTGTACTTAAGCAGGAAACTTTTCCCCAGAGAGACCGTCTATCCTACCATAGAAAAGGAGTGCCTTGCGGTGAAGTGGAGCATAGAGAGGCTGCATTATTATCTGGATGGTAGGCGTTTTACACTGTACTCTGACCATGCCCCTTTGCAGTGGCTCCAGCGGAACAAGGGAAGCAATGAGCGTATACTCCGTTGGTTTCTGTCCTTGCAGCCGTACGACTTTGTGGTCTGTCACCGTCAGGGTACGGCTCAAACAAATGCTGACTACCTGTCCCGTTATCCACTTTCCCCCGAACGGGAAAAGTCTAGGGGAGGGATTTGTCAGGGGGTCCCGTGCTCAGCCCCGACAGGGCTAACTGAATGTCCGTCTCCTCAACAGGCGGATTACTACGGGCCCTTTAAGGATGGCCTTTGTGTACGTGACGGAGGCTTCGCATCGGAACCACCTGACTTTTCGGACCTATCAGGAGTGGCGTCTCGCCATATGAGGAGAGACCCGGAAGACGCTGTGTCTTCGTCGTGGGAGGAGGAAGTTAGACGCCAGGAGAACCACGCGACCGGGAGGACGGAAAGCACCGTGGGGACGGATTCCTTGGAAGTGGACGACACCAGGAGCAGAGAAGGTGCCGGACCGAGAACAGAAGAGGAGCGGACGGCGGCAGCTGTAAAGCCAGGAGGCCAACGACACCGCGTTTCGCCCAGCCACGCAAAGGAGGACGCGTGGCTCTCCCAGGTGCGTGCTCGTTTGGGTTCGTTGTTAAACTTTAAGAAGGGAGGGACCGGATAGGGGACCGTGCAAACACTGGGGCACCTCGTTTAGCAAAGCCGTGTATAGCTCACTGAATGTGGTGGTGGTCTTTGCTTTATCCCTCACACCCTCCCTATTACAAGAGTTTCTAGTAAACGGAACAGCCCACTAAAAGCCACGTTCTTTTCTTTTCTTCCATGTGCTGGAGTGTCCCGGACCCCGACCCAGGAAGTGCCCCGAGGATCACAAACCTACCACCGACCCCGTGTCTGACTGAAAGACTTTGTTTTGTTATCTGTAAACCGAAATAAACTAGATAAACAGTCGCCCTCTAGTCTTGGCTCCTTCCCTTCTTGTGACCGAAAGGTGACAGTGACATAGTTACACGCCACATAATTACACTCTACTCAATGCAACATAAATACACCCAACATACCCCTCAGTACCACATATTTACACGCCACAGAATTACACTCTACTCAATGCAACATGAATACACTTCATATAATGCCACTCAGTGCCACAAATTACACGCCACATATTTACATTCTACTCAATGTAACATAAATACTCTCAACATAATACCACATCCACTTTTTTCTTGCACTTTTTGGTTTGTTGCTTTGGACACACTCTTCTTTTGAACCGAATGATGACCAGTGATGAGATAGGGGCCTAGTCTGGAGATTACATGCCAGTTGCCCCGAGGGTGGTGCTCCAGTGAGGTGTCATTCGGTTCTTCACATATTTTTGTGTAGAACTCTGTCATTTTTCAATCTTATGTGGTGGATACTTGGTATTGATCAAGGTCTCAGACAGCTGTTGTTTTATGCAACTGTCAAGAACCTTTGGCAAATAGGTTTTCTTTTTAACTTTTCAAAAAATTGGACGTATTACAGTTAATACCCCCGAAGAAAATACGGTACACAGGGGAGAGTAACAGTGATCAGGATTACATGACTGGTCAGTTATAAAATTCACTGATATAACTTACGTCCGATGGACAGGGTTTTTTGTTGTTGACAGTTTTTGAGTGGAGGGCAACCCTGTCCGTTTCCTTTCCCTCTGAGCTCCTTTTTGTGATAGCCACATAATTACACACCACATAATTACACTCTACTCAATGCAACATAAATACACTCCACATAATACCACTCAGTGTGACATAGTTACACGCCACATAATTACACTCTACTCAATGCAACATAAATACACCCAACATACCACTCAGTACTACATATTTACAAGCCACATAATTACACTCTACTCAATGCCCCATAAATAAACTCCACATAATACTACTCAGTGCCACATAATTACACACCACGTAATTACACTCTGCTCAATGCAACATAAATACACTCCACATAATACCATTCAGTGCCACATAATTTCACACCACATAATTACACTCTACTCAATGCAACATGAATACACACCTCATATTTCCACTCAGTACCACATAATTACATGCCACATAGTTACACTCTACTCAATGCAATATAAATACACTCCACATAATACCAGTCAGTGTGACATAGTTACAAAACACATAATTATACTCTACTCAGTGCAACATAAATTCACCCTACATACCACTCAGTACCACATATTTACAAGCCACATAATTACACTCTACTCAATGCAACACAAATACACTTCACATAATACCACTCAGTGCCACATAATTACACACCACATATTTACACTCTACTCAATGCAAAATAAATACTCTCAACATAATACCACTCAGTACCACATAATTACAAGTCACATAATTACACTCTACTCAACGAAACATAAATACACTCCACATAATACCACTGATTGTGACATAGTTACACGCCACGTAATTAAACTCTACTTAATGCAACAAAAATACAATCCACAAAATACCTGACAGTGCAACATAGTTACATTCCACATAATTACACTCTACTCAATGCAACATAAATACACTCCACATACCATTCAGTACCACACAATTACACACCACATAATTACACTCTACTCAATGCAACATAAATAAACTCCACATAATACTACTCGGTGCCACATAATTACATACCACATAATTACACTCTGCTCAATGCAACATAAATACACTCCACATAATATCACTCAGAGCCACATAATTATGCTACATACTTACAGTGCACTCAATGCAGAATACACTCTAAATAATACCACTCAGTGCCATATAATTACACTCTACTCAATGCAACATAAATACACCCCACATAACACTAAGTACCACATAATTACACCTCACACATTTACACTCTACTCAATGCAACATAAAAACACTCCACATAATACCACTAAGTGTGACATAATTACACACCACATAATTACACTCTACTCAATGCAACATACACTCCAAATAATACCACTCAGTACCACATAATCACATGTCACAATTACACTCTATTCAATGCAACATAAATACACACCACATAATACCACTCAGTGCCACATAATTACACACCACATAATTACACTTACTCAATGCAACAAAAATACACTCCTCATAATACCACTCAGTACCACATAATTACAAGTCACTTAATTACACTCTACTAAATGAAACATAAATACACTCCACATAATACCACTCAGTGTGACATAGTTACACACCACGTAATTACACTCTGCTCAATGCAAGATAAATACACCCCACATACCACTCAGTACCACATATTTACAAGCTGCAGAATTACACTCTACTCAATGCAACATAAATACACTTCATATAATACCACTCAGTGCCACATAATTACACCCACATAATTACACTGTTCTGAATGCAACATATACTCCACATAACACCACACAGTGCCACATAGTTACGTGCCACATAAATACACTCTACTGAATGCAACTTAAATACACTCTACATAATACCAATCAGTGGCACGCAATAACACACCACATAATTAAACTCTACTCAATGCAATATAAATACACTCCACATAATACCACTCAGAGCGACATAGTTACATGCCACATCATTACACTCTACTCAATGCAACATAAATACACTCCACATAATAGCACCCAGTGTGACATAGTTACATGCCACAGTATTACACTCTACTCAATGCAACATAAATTTCACCCCACATACCACTCAGTACCATATATTTACAAGCCACATAATTGCACTCTACTCAATCTAACAATCCAATCCAATCCAATCCAAAAATTCTTTATTTCGGTCCTTTAGACCATAAAAGATACAATGCATATTACATTTTAAACATCCATATTAAAAAACACATTACAGTTATAAAAACACATTTCATAAAAATGGTTTCCATGTTGTTCCAGTCGTGGATGAGGATTAGAAAACACAATTCATATCGGCATTTGTGCTTTTAGTAATTTTTTTCCTTATCTGCCACATAGCCATAATAAATTTAGCAGTTGCAAAAACTATGTGGGGCAGAGTACTAGTTTTTAATATTCTGTACGCATACAGGTGACTCCTAAATCCCAGGTTCCTGCATAAGGGCACCAGCCAATATATCCTTGGTCTATTATATGCTGGACAGAAAAACAAGAGGTGAATTTCCTCCTCATCATGAGTATTGCAGCCTGGGCAAATTTTATCATCCCCCTGTAGCCATTTGCAGGTGAAGGTTTTGATGGGCAAACTCTGTCTTTTTTACCTGATCTGTCTACTGAGGCCTTTGACAAACTTAGCCTCAGCATTAAATCAGGTTCTCCCCTGGATCCGCTGAAGCCAGCTCTTATTAATACGCTTTCCCCGCTATGTCGTGCCCCAATACTCACTTTAATCAACATGTCGTTGTCAACTGGGACGGTCCCTTCCTTGTGGAAGCAGGCGGTAGTTACCCCAATCTTGAAAAAGGCAAACTCTGACCCCCTTTTGCCTGAGAACTACCGCCCCATATCTCTCCTGCCTTGGACTGCTAAAGTTACAGAAGCCCATGTTAACTCGATCTTGTCTGATCACCTTGCCCGAAATCAGATACTGGACTCCAGCCAAAATGGCTTTCGGCCAGGACACAGTACCGAGACCGCTTTGCTCTATATCATCGAACATCTACGCCTGGTGCTTGACTCCGGACGCACGGCAGCGCTCTTGTTATTAGATCTGAGCGCTGCTTTCGATACTGTGTCCCATCATATACTGATCCAACGCCTAGAGGAAGCTGGAGTAGCAGGTACCGCTCTTCAGTGGTTTCGATCTTTTCTTTCTGGTCGAACCTTTAAAGTGGCAATACCACCCTGCCAATCTACCATTCATCCCTTGGGCCTGGGGGTCCCACAGGGCTCCTCGTTGAGCCGCACCTTGTTCAACCTCTACGTGAAACCGCTAGCTGCAGTCGTCAAACAGTGGGGTTTGACGATGACCTCATATGCGGACGACACGCAGCTGGCGGTGACACTGAGTGGAGACCCAGAAGTGGAGGCCCCCAGATTCCGAGCTGGACTTGTGGCAGTAGCAAGTTGGCTTCGTACCAACTGCTTACAGTTGAATGCCACCAAAACTGAAGTGTTGGTCCTGGGGAAACATGCTGAGCTATGGGGAGACCAGTGGTGGCCTCCAGAGCTGGGTATTATTCCTATCCCAGCTTCCGAAGTGAAAAACCTAGGAATTTGGCTGGATCCCGCGCTCACCTTCACAGGACATACGAAGAAGGTTGCAGCCACCTGCTACGGCATCTTGCGTGGCATAAGGCCGATCTTGAAATATTTTGATCCTCCCACTCGGCAGCTCGTGGTCCAAGCCTCGATTTTATCCCGGCTGGACTACGGAAGGGCGCTGATGTTAGGGGTAAACCAGGCTGAGGCATCCAGGCTCCAAAGGGTTCAGAATGCCGCAGCGCGGGCCATTGTTGGTCTTCCCAGACATTGTTCGGTGTCGGGCACCATCCTGGCCCTACATTGGTTACCAGTCAGACAGAGGATCAAGTTTAAAGCGCTCTGTCTGGCCTTTAAAATCATAAAACTGTCTTCGCCGCCGGCTCTTGCCAATTTGATTATCCCCTACATCCCTTTGAGATCTTTAAGATCAGAGGCTCTTCATCTGGCAGTCTGCCCCCGCTTCAAACTCAGTAGAATGGGTGGCCGCTCTTACCGGGTGCTTGCTGCGGGGCTGTGGAACTCCCTCCCGGTATACATTCGAGCTCTGAACGATTTTTCCACTTTCAGGCGTGCTATTAAAACTTTCCTGTTCCCTGTTTCTTAGTAGCCGCCCCCCCCTTTATCTCTCATTTTGTGTGTTATGTTATGGTACCTGTCTAAGCGCCAGGACGCCCCTTTGCTGGGGCAGCTGTGCGCTATAAAAATAACATTAACATAACATAACATAACATAACAAAGTGCCTAGCCTCCACTGTATAAACAATTTTCTCGCTAAAATGGGGAAAATAATGTCCATAAAACCTTCGAATTCATAAGAATTTTTGGATTCAAAAAAACGATCAGTTAGGGTGCCGTTGTTGGGTGCGGACAGCAGAAGAGCTAATCTTTTCTCTTTAAAAATTTGGATCAATCTTTTACGGGAAATCCTTTGACAACCTTGTTCAGGATCCTCCCATAGCTCAGGCAATTTCATGCGATACAATTCTTTCTTGATAAAAGCCAGCCATGGGATTCTATCGCGCTGGTTCAAGACCATTACATGGGTGAGATCAAGCCTGTAGTGTGCAAGCTCGCTGGTGGACCAGAGCCTATGCCAGAATCTTAATGGCTTTGACTCCAGCTCTTCAGCGATGGAGGGTAAACCCACGTCTAATCTTAAGGGGAGCAGGGGTGTGCCACGAGGGAGGACCAAAAGGCGTCTAAGGAAGTTATTTTCCACTCTGGCAAGATCAGCCCCTGCTTTCTACCCCTATAACTCGCTGCCATAAGATGCGACCGCTTTAGCTTGGGTTTTGTACATTTCTAATGCCGGGCTTATAGGTTTAATGGTTGAGGTGTTTGCAACCTTCAGAATTGCGCCTGAAAGTTGGGACAGCTTTAACCGGGATCTTACTATTTGGGGGTCCCAGGACAGGTTCTCATGTAGTGTTACCCCCAGATACTGAAAGGTTGTAACCCTTTCCAGGGTGGCTGAACCCAATGTGGGGTTGGGTCTAGTTTTTGGGGATGGATTAAAAATCATGTACTTGGTCTTCTCAGTATTGATCTCTAGACCATGTTGTCTACAGAAAAGACCAAATCCATCTAAAATCCTTTGTATCCCCATCGGGGATTTGGAAAGCAGGAGGGTGTTGTCAGCGAACATAATAGCCGGCACCCTCCTGCCTGCCAAAAAGGGGGCGTCATTGTCCCTGACATTGTCAAGATGGGATATGACACTGTTAACAAAGAGGCAAAACAGGGTTGGCGCCAAGACACAACCCTGCCTTACCCCTCTGAGGACAGGGAACCTTGAGGACAACGCTCCATCCCTCCCACACCTAACCTGCGCATAGTTACTATCATGAAGCCTAGTTATAGCTTGCAATAATTGGGTTGGAACGCCCAGGTTCTTCAGGACCTCCCATAATTTCTTGCGTGGGACCAGGTCGAAGGCTGACCTCAGGTCCACGAACACCATGTACAGCCTCCCCCCCTCAATCCTCACCGTTTTCCAATACAGTAGGACGGGGCGGAAAATCTGATCCATGGTGGACGTGTTTTTCCTGAAGCCAGCCTGGAGGGGACTCAGAATTTCATTGGCCTCCATCCAGTCTAGAAGGTGGTCCAAGAGAATGCGAGAGAAGAGTTTTTGGGGGACATCTATGAGGCTGATCAGCCTGTAGTTGGCTGGGAGAAGAGGAGAACCCTTTTTGAAAATAGGCACTATCTCCGCCCCCAGCCAAGTACAGGGGATCTCCATACCCCCCAAGATGGCATTAAAGAGAATAAGGAGGTACGGGCCCCAGATGTTAGGGTATTGTCTAAAAAGGTCATCGGGCAATCTATCAAGTCCCGGGGCCTTCCCCATTGCTAATCTCTCTATTGCACTAACCACCTCACCTCACCAAGGGTGAATTCCAGACCAGCTGCAGAGTGGGTCAAAGCAACGGGGGCCACATCATTGGCAGATTGGATGGTATCTTGGTACAATTTGCCAAAGTGGGCTTCCCAAGCAGAGGATGCAATGTTAGGCTCCACTGCAGCTTTAGGTTCTCCGGTGCCAATATTTACCAGGGACCAACATTTTCTAGAATCCCTTGCTTCTAATGCTAAAGAGAGGTCCTGCCAACGGTTCCAATCCCACTCCGACCGTGCCAGTGCCATGGCCTCCTTATATTCCCGCCTAAGTTTAGCTACCTTACCCTTGTCTGAACCTGCTTTAATTGTGGCAATTAGCTCTGTCTTGATCTTTTTGCATTAAGAATTGTACCAGGATGAGGTTCGGGTCTTTTTGTTACGTGGTACTACCACTGGGTAAAAAACCTCACCTAGAGCTCCCACTAATTCAGCATGAATTTGACCTAGTTTCTCGTTAAAATCTGGAGGTCTGGGCTGATTAATTAATTCGTCCATTTCTGTAAGCTTGGGGAGTGCTATTTCATAAATTTTGCTTACATTTTCTTCTGCACTTATCAATTTCCCCCATTTTACCCTTCGTCTATTGGAGCTAAGAACCAAGTTCCCTGGGTCATCACTGGGGTTGGCGGGTAGTGACTCACCCACAGGTGCAGGGTGTTTCATCTCCAAAAGAAGTGCGTTGTGGTCACTATCTGTTCTTTCAACCACCCTGAAGTCCTGGACCTTGGACCACATACCAATATCAACAAAAATGTAGTCCAGCCTCGATTCGTGGTCCTTCCCATTGAAGGTGCACAATAAAGGGCTGTCGAACGGAGTACGACCATTGCAGGCCCTTATTGCATGGTTCAAAGTGAGGGACATAATTTGCACTGCCAATGGAGACCAAGATTTGGCATGGGGGGATAAACATGGTGGAACACCCCAGTAGTCATCTTCAGCAGTAAGGGCACCCTCCTTTAAGCCATCCAGGGGTTCAAAATGGCAATTAAAGTCTCCCCCCATCCCTATCTTATAATCATTTGGCAGTTGGCCCAGAAAAGACGAAAGGTCTTCAAGAGTAGGTGATTCCATGGCCATACTGACAGGGCGGGAATATACATTGATAATTGCCAGGTTTACACCATTGGGCCACTTGAGCAATACACAATGGATGTCCTGTGAGAACGTAGGGACGTTTTCCACATTACACCCAATATGGCTAGCTACCCAAACCGCCAAACCACCCGAGGGCCTCCCCTTACCACTCCACCTAGCTTGGATTTCAAAAACTGCATAACCCGTTCTGCTCAGTGGTTCCCTAGCCCACGTCTCGTGGAAAAGACAGATATCACTACTACCTACTAGGAGATCCCAGTCTGTTGTATATATTTTGTTTGCAATGCCCGCCACATTCGAGGAGAGAATCTTCAGGATTTCGATAGGAGCTTTTGGTCCCAGCCCCTCAGTTATTTCCAGGACAGATTGAGCAGTGAATATTACATTAGGAGCACATGGGCCAGTAGATGTTAAATTACTGCCCGGTAGACTCTTGGGTATGATGACCACTTGCCCCTGGAACTAGTGGAAGTTGGACTACTCCATAGGGGAGGTTCCGATTCACTAATGGGGGTCTCGATAACTCCCTTCCCCTTCCCCTGGCCTGCAGATTCACTTTCGATGTTTTCGCTGGAATGTGGAGAAACACCCTTTTGAAGTCAGTCCACTAGATCAAGGCAAGAGAATCCGTTTGGATGTACATAGTTGACATGGGCAGGGAGGGCATTGTGTCTGGGCCTATATCTTGACCCATCCACAGCGAAGCCCACCCGTGTCCAGCCATCGTCCCTCCTCATAGTTGGGTTACTTACATTAGGATAAAAATATGAGAGAGGGACCAATTCAATGGATGTGTTAGCAGAATTGCCTAGCCAGTTACAGATATAGGTGACGACCTGTGGGTTCTTAAAGCTGACAATTATGCAGTCACCCGCACTTTTCTTGGCGGTATACCCAACCCATGGGACCCTTCTAACCATGAGAACATCTCCTCTTAGATTAGATGGTAGAGGCCTTTGGATGTTTAGCCAGCTAATTACCTTATTGCGTAGAGAATCATACGGCTCCATAACGCCGCTGGCAAGCTCAGGTACCCCCATCAGAATCACAGTATAGCCTGCCGCCTCTGGGGGCAAATTGACTGCCTTGCGCCTAGTGTTCAGCCTATCCTGCCGGTTAGAACCATTGACTATCTCGTTAGGTGGTCTCTCCTGGCTGGGTAGACTGGCCGGAGTGGGTTGCTTCGATCTCCTAGGAATTGGTACCAGGGGCAATAGCCTGGGAAGTGGAACTGGTGCAGAACGGAGCACAGGTACTATACTGATGTTGGTGTTTTCCCTGGAAGGAGCTAAAGATGAGGTTGGAGCCAAGACCGTTGTGACCGTTGTAACAGAGGGGGGGGGGGGTTAGAAGTCCCATCACCAGACCCATGTGCTCCCTGTGTACTAACTTCTATCCCTGACTGGACGCCATTACCAGCACTCAATCCTTCTTGAGCTATCAATCTAGAGGAAGGGGATTCAAGAGACTTTTCAGGATATCAGTGAGTGAGCTAATGAGTAGTTCTGTGGTATTAGGGATGGTCCCGCCAAAGATAAATGGCTCAGTGGGCACGGGTAGCGAGGAAGTAAATGGAGTACTCACCATATCCATGTCACTTCCCCTAGCTGATATCACAGGAGAGCCCACATTGTCTCCATTAATGGGCGTTACGGGATCGACTTTGGCCCTCTTAGCACCTTTGGGCTTCCTAGATCTTTTCCTTTTCAATGCAGGATCCACTCTACCACCCGTGTGTTCTATTGGTGCTGGACCCTCCCCCTGGGCCTTGGACTGTACCAACTCTGCGACGGGAGAGAGCTCCACATCAACAGTGATGCGTGGTGAGTCTCTGTCCCTAAGCGAGGTCACTGGAGTCCTTAGCTTTTTGTAGGACTGACTCTATGGTTTGGTCAATACTATCCAATAGTGACAGATGGGTAGCATCGAGCAGTAGCGGTGTACTAACATTAGTTGATAGACCCGGTGAGCACAAATAAGAATTGTCTGCACCCTCCTCAGTGTTAATTTCCAACACAGTAAGACCATTGTTAAGCACAGTATTTGCCTTAAAAAGGAATTTGCCCAAAGTACCTGTGACGACAGAAGCAGCCTTACTTCTCGATTCTCTACTGGCCATTATAATACGTCCAGCCTCAGGGCAACCCGCAAGTAGATATTAAATAGCAGAGAAAATGGGGCCTTAGGGGAGTAGCCCGGCCCGGTCTCTACCGTTCTCTAACGGCCTCAAACGGCCCGCCCTTTGCCCGGGCTTAGCCCGGCGCTCGCTCGCGCGCATCCCGCGATGCGCGTGGCTTACACTGTTCTTAAAGTCATTGACTGGGCGGGACACCCGGGAGGGAGGCGGGGTCTAGAGGGAAGAGTCTCCAGGTGCGGCAGATGGACAAGCCGCTAGAGTTCCTGAGACTCGCAGTCTCGCTGTTCATGCCGCCGCCCACACGATCTCCTTCAGCTCCCTCGGGGACACGGGCAAACAGCTCTCCAGGTACAATATTCCTCCCAAGCAACTACGAGCGGCACCCGCCAATCTAACATAAATACACTTCATATAATACCACTCAGTGCCACATAATTACACACCACATATTTACACTCTACTCAATGCAAAATAAATACTCTCAACATAATACCACTCAGTACCACATAATTACAAGTCACATAATTACACTCTACTCAACAAAACATAAATACACTCCACATAATACCACTGATTGTGACATAGTTACACGCCACGTAATTAAACTCTACTTAATGCAACAAAAATACAATCCTGCCGCCGCCCACACGATCGCCTTCAGCTCCCTCGGGGACACGGGCAAACAGCTCTCCAGGTACAATGTTCCTCCCAAGCAACTACGAGCGGCTCCCGCGGAGCGGGGGCCGCGAGTCGCGGTTTTGAAGACCCGGGAGGGAGGCGGGGTCTAGAGGGAAGCGTCTCCAGGTGCGGCAGATGGACAAGCCACTAGAGTTCCTGGGACTCGCAGTCCCGCTGTTCCTGCCGCCGCCCACACGATCTCCTTCAGCTCCCTCGGGGACACGGGCAAACAGCTCTCCAGGTACAATATTCCTCCCAAGCAACTACGAGCGGCACCCGCCAATCTAACATAAATACACTTCATATAATACCACTCAGTGCCACATAATTACACACCACATATTTACACTCTACTCAATGCAACATAAATACTCTCAACATAATACCACAAAGTACTACATAATTACATGTCTCATAATTACACTCTATTCAATGCAACATGAATACACGCCACATAATACCTCTCAGTGCCACATAATTACACACCACATAAATACACTCTACTCAATGCAAAATAAATACTCTCAACATAATACCACTCAGTACCACATAATTACAAGTCACATAATTACACTCTACTCAACAAAACATAAATACACTCCACATAATACCACTGATTGTGACATAGTTACACGCCACGTAATTAAACTCTACTTAATGCAACATAAATACACTCCACATACCATTCAGTACCACATAATTACACACCACATAATTACACTCTACTCAATGCAACTTAAATAAACTCCACATAATACTACTCAGTGCCAC
Organism: Lissotriton helveticus; assembly: GCF_964261635.1. Taxonomy (NCBI): domain Eukaryota; kingdom Metazoa; phylum Chordata; class Amphibia; order Caudata; family Salamandridae; genus Lissotriton; species Lissotriton helveticus. Next base: position 913,574,768 of record NC_136061.1, read on the forward strand.
ATAATTACATACCACATAATTACACTCTGCTCAATGCAACATAAATACACTCCACAAAATATCACTCAGAGCCACATAATTATGCTACATACTTACAGTGCACTCAATGCAGAATACACTCTAAATAATACCACTCAGTGCCACATAATTACACTCTACTCAATGCAACATAAATACACCCCACATAACACTCAGTACCACATAATTACACCTCAAACATTTACACTCTACTCAATGCAACATAAAAACACTCCACGTGATACCACTAAGTGTGACATAATTACACACCACATAATTACACTCTACTCAATGCAAGATACACTCCAAATAATACCACTCAATACCACATAATCACATGTCACAATTACACTCTATTCAATGCAGCATAAATACACTCCACATAATACCACTCAGTGCCACATAATTACACACCACATAATTACACTTACTCAATGCAACAAAAATACACTCCTCATAATATCACTCAGTACCACATAATTACAAGTCACTTAATTGCACTCTACTAAATGAAACATAAATACACTCCACATAATACCACTCAGTGTGAGATAGTTACACACCACGTAATTACACTCTGCTCAATGCAAGATAAATACACCCCACGTACCACTCAGTACCACATATTTACAAGCTACAGAATTACACTACTCAATGCAACATAAATACACTTCATATAATTCCACTCAGTGCCACATAATTACACGCCACATAATTATACTGTTCTGAATGCAACATATACTCCACATAACACCACACAGTGCCACATAGTTACATGCCACATAAATACACTCTACTGAATGCAACTTAAATACACTGTACACAATACCAATCAGTGCCACGCAATAACACACCACATAATTAAACTCTACTCAATGCAATATAAATACACTCCATATAATACCACTCAGAGCGACATAGTTACATGCCACATCATTACACTCTACTCAATGCAACATAAATACACTCCACATAATAGCACCCAGTGTGACATAGTTACACGCCACAGTATTACACTCTACTCAATGCAACATAAATTTCACCCCTCATACCACTCAGTACCACATATTTACAAGCCACATAATTACACTCTACTCAATCTAACATAAATACACTTCATATAATACCACTCAGTGCCACATAATTACACACCACATATTTACACTCTACTCAATGCAACATAAATACTCTCAACATAATACCACAAGTACCACATAATTACACGTCTCATAATTTTACTCTATTCAATGCAACATGAATACACGCCACATAATACCACTCAGTGCCACATAATTACACACCACATAAATACACTCTACTCAATGCAACATAAATACACACCACATATTACCACTCAGTGCCACATAATTACACGCCACATATTTACACTCTACTCAATGCAACATAAATACTCTCAAAATAATCCCACTCAGTACCACATAATTACACGTCACATAATTACACTCTCTTCAAGGCAACATAAATGCAATCCACGTAATACCACTGTGCCACATAATTATACGCCATATAACTACACTGCAACATAAATACACTCCACAAAATACCACTCAGTGCAACATAGTTACACTCCACATAACTACACTCTACTCAATGCAACATAAATACACACCACATACCACTCAGTACAACTTAATTACACACCACATAATTACACTCTACTCAATGCAACATAAATACACTCCACATAATACCACTCAGTACCACATTATTACACGTCACATAATTAGACTCTATTCAATGCAACATAAATACACTCCACATAATACCACTCAGTGCCACATAATTACACACCACATAATTACACTTTACTCAATGAAACATAAATACACTCCACATAATACCACTCAGTGCCACATAATTACATGCCTCATATTTGCACTGTACTCAATGCAACATAAATACAATCCACATAAATGCACTCTATGCCACATACCACCAATCAACATAGATGCACTCCACACCATGACACAATTTCACTAAGCATAATTTCACTCAACACCACAGTTCCAGGGCACACAATTCAACTCCACATATTTCAAATACACACAACATAATTACACAGCAAAAAACAAATATCAACTCCACAACTCCACAATCCACAACCTACCCTCAATCCACACAATATAGTGAGACCACCTGAGCACCAAACATCACTCACCACCACCATTTTGCATCAGCGCACTACCTAAGCATCACCTAAGCATCACAACAGTCTGACCTCGGAATCTGCTATCTGTTGATTCTCCCCTAGTGTCCATCGCTGCTCGTGTTCCAATTAAATTACTGTTTTCCAAGCTCTACTCCCCCGTTATTTATGTCCCGCTCCCCCATAACAAAAAAAATACAAGCATGAGAACAGGTAGGAAGAAGTTGCCAGCTGTGCAAGTACAAAAAAACTAGAAGACATTTTTTATGTTAAAATTTATTTGTAATCAAGCTGTTCAGTTGTATATAATGTCGTCTTGGTTTGTTTAAAGGTAACAAAAATGCTTAACACTTTTTATTATACCTTCTCAACATGATGCACAGCAGCCACAATGCTCTACAACATAGCCAAAAGTTCTGGCTAAACACATAAGGTCCCAAAGGCGAGACCTATTGGCTATGCCAATGCTTGTTTCTTTTTGTGACGTGGTGGAGATTTTCAAGTAATTGAGCTATTAGAGCTTTCAAGGCACCCGAGGGCCAGTTATGTATGGATTTCAGTTATGCACATTGTTAATAGACCAGACATATTTTTTGAGTATTTAAACTATTGAGACCCTTGAACTATCCAGAGGCTGGTTGCAATTGACCTGGTGTAGTTGATTGATCTATGTATGGACCTGCTTTCAAGGCTCCCCCTTTGTTAACAAGAAGTTGCTGGGATGGACCACTAGCTCACCTTGATTAGAGTTGCTACTCAGTGCGGATGCTGTGGCTTGTTTTGAAATAATCACCACTAGAGTATTTAGTAGATCATCTTGGACCTCATGCTTCTCTGAATGATATTTTAAAGATTGGTCAATTGTGTATGATGTTGACAACAACATAGGCCAGCATTTATGTTTCTTAAGATTTTTAGTGTTTGGTGGCCCAATATTCTCACTCCATGCACCTATGGTGCATGTTTTGCTGTTTGTTGGTTCCAGGAAAGAATCAGCTTAAAGCAAGTGCCTGTCTAGTTGTGTATGGCCGTGCGATGCCTGGGCTCAGTTTGGAGTATGCTGGGCTGTATATCTCTGGCTCTTTTCTTGGATTTTAGAGTTGGAGTTGGTGTATAGCTATGCCATTCCCTTTTTGGATCCTCAGGGGCTGGTTTGCCAAATGCTGCTCATATTTTAAAACTTTTTTTATTGAAAATTAAAATGAATAAAGACTATACATCACAGAAACATCACGTATAGTGAAACAAAAAATATGACAATGCAACCACTTTGCACATTCTGGAATGTAACATGGAATAGATCAGTTCTGAGAGCCGTTAGAGGGTTGATGTGAGATAATTATGCCAAATAAACCATTAACAAAATACAATTATACAGACATTAATCAAAAAGAAAACTACTGTTCTTATCTTTTAAGTGAGGTAGGTTCCTTAAATTACGTTACACAAATCATCAGGCTAATACCAGTGATGGTGCCGTGAAAGCATATGCGATAGCCATCCTGTAGCCATGGAAGACACACCTAGGGAAAGATTAATCTATCAGGTGCAATTGGAGATCCGACACTTATGTTATGTTATGTTAGGGTGTTTTATATAGCGTGACAGCTGCCCCAGCAAAAGGGCGTCCCGGTGCTGAAGGAAAGACCGACAGATTGCAGAGTGACACCAGCTAGTTAGTGGGGAAGAGCAGAGTCTTAATGGCTTTCCTAAATTCCAGGTAGTTCTCTAAGCCACGAATCTGCACAGGTAGTGTGTTCCAGAGTGCGGCAGCTCTATAGCGAAAAGAGCGACCACCAGCCCACACTCTACGGATCCGGGGGACGACTACCAAATGTTGACCCTCTGACCGGATGGAACGTGCAGGAACATACGGTGAGAGGAGTTTAGCCAAAATAGACGGGGTGGCCAATTTCAAGGCCTTGAAAGAGATACACAGAGCCTTGAATTCAATGCACCTGGCCACCGGAAGCCAATGGAGGCGGCGAATGGCACTGGACACAGAGCAGAAGTGTTCTGACTGCAGCATTTTGTACCCTTTCCAGCCTCTGAACCTCTGCTTTATTTTCCCCCAAATAGAGGGAGCACGAGTAATCCAGTCTGGACAGGACCATAGCTTAGATAATAACCTCACGTATAGAGGCATCAAAGAAGCCCATCAGCGGCCTAAGCCCCCGTAAAAGTCAAAAACATGTACCTGCTATTTTTTTGGTTTGGACTTCATAGTTTAAAGATGAGTCCAACCAAACCCGCAGGTTCGTAACCACTTGCTTTGGGGGAGGGGGCGTGCCCAGGCTAGCTGGCCACCAGAGGTCCCTCCACAGACCATGGTCTCTGCCGACCACCAAAACCTCCGACTTGTTGGAATTAAGTCGGAGGCAGTTAGCAGTCATCCACTCGGCCACTACCGCAAGATCGCCCTGAAACTTAAGGGCGTCTTGCTCGGTGTTATTAGAGAGTGCCACCACTAACTGAGTGTCATCAGCATATGAGACCATCTTCAGGCCCCTACTTAAGGCTACAGCAGCCAAAGGTAGAACATAAATATTGAATAGCAGGGGACTAAGGGAGGAGCCCTATGGCACCCCTTGCTTGATGCCGTGTTCACTGGACATAAACAGGGGGCTGATACTGAGAAAGACCTCTCATGAAGGAATGAGGCAAGCCACTCCAGGGCCTGACCAGTAATTCCTACCTCCGCCAGGTGACGCAGCAGGATGTCATGTGATACCGTATCAAACGCTGCACTTAAGTCCAACAAGATCAGTGCCGAAGTTTGCCCCCCCCTCCATGGCCGACCAGAGGTGTTCCGTCACAGCCAGAAGCGCAGACTCCATGTTGTGGCTGGGTCTAAAGCATTTTGAGAGGGGTCCAGTATGTTATTACGAGTGAGAAATTCTGACAAGAGGGAGTTCACATACGCCTCAGTGATCTTGGCTATCCAAGGTAGCAGCGAGATTAGCCGATAATTTTCTGCTTTAGTGGGATCAAGAGCCGGCTTTTTAAGCAAAGGTATCACTTTGGCCTGTTTCCATACTCTGGGCACGATAGCTGTACTAAGGGGATTATTAATAACCTGAATCAGAGAGGGTAAGATGGTAGGCAATACCTTCTTGAATCGGTCAGGTTTAAGAGAGTCGGCTGGAGAGCCTGACATAATCCTACCACACAGCGATCGTAGCTGATCCACCAAAATCGGGGGAAAAGAGTGGAAAATGTTAAGCTGCTGACAGAATAGTGCCACCGGCGCATTGCTGTGCATGGTCGGAAAGGAGCTGTAGACATCCTCTACCTTTTTAACAAAAAAGGTGGCCAGCCCCTCACACTGCTTATTACAGTTGATAGTGGACCCAGCAGCATTATGCTGAGATTGCAGACTGGTAAGTATGGTAAACACGCTCTTTGCGGGATTAGTGCTTTCGCGGATCTGGTTATAGAGAAAAGCTGCTCGGGCCTAATAGATGGCTTTATGGTATTTTTTAATTGCTGCCCTATAGATGTCCTTCGCTACAGTGCAGAAATCCCTTCTCCAGATCCGCTCCAGCTTCTTGCATCCCTTGTGCATGTGAGCAAGGTCCACATTGTACCAAGGCCTTGACTTGGTCTCACGACTACCTGACCATTTCATAGCAATGAGGTTGTCTAGTGGATGCCTGATCCATTCGGAAAATAGCCCGTATGCCTCATTAATATCTTCCGGTAGATCAGGCAGAGTGGCCAAAAGGCCCACCTCAAATTGATCCCAGTCCAAGTTATACCAGTGACGCTTCAACAGAGTCAACCGACCCGTGGACTGTGCAGCAGTAACTCCATGCAGTGACATAGAGACCGAGAAATGGTCCGCCCAACCCATCCTGGCAAGGGCACGAATAGTGATATGGGCTATATTAGTGAAAACCGGGTCCAATAAGTGGCCCGCAATATGCGTAGCCCCACTGACCAGCTGCAGCAGTAGGCATGCTGCAAGGTCGGCTACAAAACTCGCTATTTCAGTGTCCTCCGCATTATCTAAATGGAGGTTCAGGTCTCCCAACACTGTGAAATTAGCGGTATTAACTGCTAGTATGTTGACCATATCTACAAGGGCCTCTCTAAAACCAAGGTAGGGACCCGGAGGTCGGTACACAAGGAGACCGGACATAGTGTAGTTTGAGCTCAAGGTAAGCTTAAAATAGGCACTTTCACAGCCGGAAATCAACTGTTTAGTGAAGGAGCAAGGATAGCATGATCTATAGATTATTGCTAACCCCCCTCCTCTGGATGCTCTGTTCACTGTTAGAATCCTATAACCCACAGGGAGTGGCAGCCCAGGTTCAGCTAAAGTGGCATCAGATAGCCATGTCTCTGTAAGAAAGAGAACATCCGGCAACGCCTCCTCCAGCAGGTCAAAAATATCGGCATGATGTTTGACTAGTGAGCGGCAATTCAAACTAAGAATGCTCGCATGCTGTTTAGACTTAAGTGGGCAATGACGCATAGGAACAGTGTATGTGGCTTGAAAGCCACACTTCAGACAGCAAAAAGGCCCTTCAACAGTGAACCCATCCACCTGCTTACATCCTCTTACCGGGGTCCTCAGCTCAAGCAAGGCCTCCCGGGCATAGGTGATAATACCCCTCTTAGGAGAGGCAGCATGTCTGGCGTCTGGCGTCGTACTGGCGCGGACGGGTGCAGACGGGCTTGCCTTTGGCGCGCCGCCGTCGCGCCCGCTGCGCCGCAGCGCCATGGTGCTCTTAAGTAGTGCAGACGGGATCTTCCAAGAACTAGACCGCCACCCCAAAATGGCCGCAAAGCTCGGGCCAAGCAGGAAGTGAGGACACGGGGAGACTGAAATCGCCGAGGCTCCCTCCACACAAACAGCACAGGATGCGGTGGACCGGGGAGAGGCGACCCCCAACAAACTGAGGTAAAATAACTATTTATTAACAGTTTTAAAAGCAGCAGAAAAGATTTTTTAAAAAGCCAAGAGTAATTTACTAGCGTCCAGGAATGACCCCAGAACACACTGGATTAATGCAAGGATAGCAGGATAACAGTTCCAAGCACCACGCATAGCTCCATTCACGCGCAGCAAGCAATAACAAGTGGCAGCTTTCTATCGCGGCAGCGCCATGGTGCTCTTAAGTAGTGCAGCCGGGATCTTCCAACAACTAGACCGCCACCCCAAAATGTTCGCCAAGCTCGAGCCAAGCAGGAAGTGAGGACACGGGGAGACTGAAATCGCCGAAATCACTTGTCTGTTCAAATGCCGCTTATGTTGATTTAATTTACTTAGGTATCAATCTGTTGGACAACCCATTTGCGGGGCCATGTCTCATTTTGATTTGCGCTACTTGCTCTACTTGTACAACTTGCTCGGCCTCAGGTTATGTATCCAGAACCTTACCCACCTTTGCTGAAACTGACCCTCTGCCTGTTTTCTTTGGAATTTTCTATCCAGGTCTTAGGTCAGTGTGCACTATGCTTGGTGCTGTTTTAAGATGGAAACTATCTGCTGGTTTGTGAGGATGGGTAGAGTTGGACCATTCAACTCTTTCACCTTGACTTCAATTTTAGATTACATTTTTTTATTGGCCTGAATGGACTTGCTAGTTCATGAACTTTTTATTATCCAATTTTAGGGCCCCTGGCATTTATAGTCTTTTTTTTTGTTGCGCTTCAGATCCTTGGTGCTCAGATGACCATATTCTATTTTTAAAAATAAATCTTTTTATTACCATTGCTCATATCACCATACTTTACAGGACAGTATTTAGCATGTGGTAGAATTGCAGTTTACAATACATTATTGGAAAGGGAAATTTGGGCATACAACTGTTAAAATCATGACCCTGACCCACCCCCCCGCGCCCTGTATTTCCGCCAGGGCCCCCAAATTTTCTTCCTTTTCTTAGTGCAACCTCTGCTCTTAAAGAAAGTTTATTCTGCTCTCTGGCACCTATCTAGGTCGCACATCCATTGGTACCACTGTGGAGGTGCCTGCGACCCCCAGCCACTAGCTATGTTCCTTTTTACCACCCCAGCTGCCAATGCCAACCAAATCTCATTGTATCTAGACCAGTCAGTGTAATTTTTAATCATTAGCAGCAACCACCTGGGCTCTAGTGGGACCAGTGAACCCACCCCGTTGACATTGTGTCCGCTACCTTAGTCCAAAAGGGCACTCTCTCTGGGCACTCCCCTAGTATGTGGTAGAAGGTGCCTTCCTCCCCATCTTCCAGGGCACCTATGTCCCTCACCCACCTTGTCCGCAGTAACGCCAGCGGATCAGGCATATTATTAATGAGTTTGCGGTATATTGTGGAAGTGGGCTTCTCTAATATAGGGTCCAGGAGCAGCCTATCCTCCAAGGGAGAATATTCCGGTATTGACGTTCCACTTCGTATGTGCGAGCGCAAAGCATGGGAAAGGCGTATGTAATGGTAATGTTGCGAGTTATGGAGGTCGTATTCTTTTTTAGGATAGCCGAAAGATCGGGGGCATCTCCCCTCCAGACATCTCCCAAATATTCAAAGCCTACGAGTTTCCACCCCCTGAACCCAGTCAAACGGGTAACTTCTATTAGCTGGTCTCCAAGCCACAAAGGGGTTCGACCAGTCAGGTAGCCCGACCACCCCAGGAACTTATTTGCCTCCCTCCAGCACTGAACAACCACCCCTATGTGTGACGGCCAGTCCCTTTGGGGCTTCCGGGCATAGAGCAGTGGCTCACAGCTGCCTCCTGGCATGACCTTCTGGTCGACTCTATATGCTTGTTCCGACCAATCTACGTATACCCAATCGTTGACCACCTGTAATTGTGAGGCCCAGTAGTACAATTTGACATCTGGAAGGGCCAGCCCCCCCATCATACACCCCTCTCGTTAGCTTGTGCAGCCCTATCCTTGGGTTGCCAACATCCCAGATGACGAAATTCTTGTTCTCGTTTTTCATCTGTGGTATAGAACGGGGGCAGCTAACTTGTGAGGATTGGCTGACATTCAAGAAATTATTCCAACGTGCTGCGGCATCAACTGGGCTTTTTCAGCAAATCTCACCTTGACAGCATCCCAGATGTGAGGGGATAGTGGAAACCAAACGGGCAGGGGAGCACCAGGGAAGCACCGGACACAAGCCAAACCGGTGCCTGGGCTGGCCACTTCCATGCTTGCTCAGTGCTCTTTCCCTCCACCATTCTAACACCACCACACTCGGGGCCCAACTCCACCTGTGTCCGGCCCATCGGTGACTAGCCATTGACTCATTAGGGACGGAAAAAAGGCATGGGTCTTAATTAGCCCCAAATGCGCATACACTGCGTTATGTGTAGGTAATGACTCCTGAACCTTCTGTGGACTTTTGCAGGATTCTCAAGTGCTCCTGTACCTTAGGTTAGCTATTGGTTAAATACTTTCACACTCAAGGGACGGGTAGCACCCCCGCTACTGGCAGCCTCACTGCCTTCCACATACCAGCAACAACCAATATCGACGAGTCAGGATAGGGTTGGGCAACTCCAAGCACTATGCTCTACGTCTCCCTTACCCTTCCTCCGCCGCTGACTGCAAATCCTCCCTTTGCAGCCACAACTCGGCATCCTCCACCTGCTGTGTTTGCTCTAATTGGTCGCGGTCATGGCCGCCTCCAATTTACAGGATTAGGGTAGGGCTGACGTTGCGACAGAGGCTAGAGGCAGAGGCTTAGAGGCAAGGTATTAGATGGCCGCGAGTAGAGCCATGGGCATTGCTCTCCTCCTCCACTTGTTCCCGGAAACAGGAAACAGGAGCTTGATTAGAATTTGAACAAAACCTATCATCGGTGTAAAGTGCTAGCAGCTATTGGAAAGTTTCCAAGTCGCCCACATTGCTCCACAAATATGCATTTGCCTAGTTAATGATTACTTTGATTATTTAAATTATTGTGCATATATTTTATTTCCAAAAGTTGAACCACTATGTCCTTTTCAGCTGAATAGTTTCTATTATAATTTTCTGGACAGTAGAAACTCTGCACAAAAGAAATAAAAAAATCCCAGGAGCTAGCTCAGAAACTCCTCTCAATTTCCATCATATTTCTTTTATTTTTAATCAGTTGGTCATCTCCAGACCTCATCCTCTCTTCAGGAATTCGGAAAGGGACTCAAGACCTGGTTATTCTACTGACTCCACCCGAACAGCATGGCTCACAGTACCTGGATACACTCACGGGTATCCAGTGCTCTATAAATCCAGTTCGATTGACTGTTTGATTGAGGGTAAGCATATTCTCTGGCTGTCAAGAATTTTTGAGTAGAGTCCATCTGCACTGCTTAGCCTATTTTCAACCTACACAACGCAGATGGTGCATATTGGTTTGGTTGGTATTTGAAATGAATTTGTAAGCCTTCGCTTGCGCTGCTTGCTCTTCTGTAGTCATACTCATAGGTAGCTTTTCCAAAATAATTTCTGCCAGCTAGAATATTTAGAAACGGTATGATTACTGAAAAGTTGGAAATTTCCTTAGCTTGTGTATATCCACCCTCATCATCTGTCTCTACCCTAGCTGTCACAGGCCCCCGTGCAAGTTCTGTGGGGCAGTAACATTTATAATTAATGCAAGTGGCAGGTAATATTTTTGTAAGGACTGGATAAGACACGTTTAAGAGTAGATGAACCCTAAAAGTCTATTCATTTTTATAGCCATACCATCTCTTTTGTGTTATAGTTTACTGTGACATTTGCCTAGTGTTTATTACCTATATATGGAGTTCAGAAGAACTGACCCACCCTTATAGTAAGCTACACCCTGTAGGGTGTGTGATTGGTTGGAAGGATGTTGGTTTTGTTTCGAGCCTATGTGGGAAGTGTTTTCATCTGTGAGTGATGACCACAGAGGTACTGTTATCGTTCAGTGAGATACAATTGGTGAGGATATGTAAAAGATATATGCACAAATAAAAGTTGTAAGAAGGACTAAAAGATATAGTCAGCTGCACAGGCATAATCTAGCCGTAGGGGAAGTCTGCTTCTGTGTACATGCACACCAAAAATAGGGGGAGGGGATCAAAGAAGGTACAGTAATCCATATGGTAACGTGCACATAGCAGAGATCATGTGGAACGAGTAAAATGATGCTAAAAGAGCAAGAATGGGAAATTGTGACATGATTAGTAGCCACACACCATTTAATTATTATTACTATTATTTGTTCAAAGGTAGACATACTGCCTATTCCTCAACAAATACATCCCATGAAGAAAGAAGGACGTGGAAAAGCAAACAAGGCTGTCAAAATGAGCAGAAACTAAGCAATCTTTAAAAGGCCCAAAATCCACCTACTCCTTCTAGGTTGAAAGAAGCCAACATTTTGAGCAGGGAATTGTTTTCAAAGGTTCTCAAAGGTGGACAAGCACCAGTCGAGCACACTTAACTCATGTTTTGGCTCCGTGCTCTAGTCAGACTGTCACTCTGCAAATGTGAATGTGAGAAACAACAAGCTTTTTAGGTTGCTGCACTGACAGCACATGAGAATAGTCCTATCTCGCGTTGCCCTGCTCTCCTCATCCCGCTATATGCGCCCAATACTTTTCTCCCATAAACCCTTATTCTTTATAGCTTACATAAGGAGGCATCCTTCTGAGCTAGAATTTCCTCCAGAACTTCCACTCTCACTATTAACAGTGAATAACATTTCATGGTATAAAGATATCTTGAGGTTGTAGGAAAACTGCTTTTTTGCATGGTCTCCCCAGATCTTTTACCTTTTTCTGAAACCTATTTTTGCTGGCTGCAGAACTCTGTACTTGTATCACTGCTAAACAGGAGTAAAGTGCCTGTGCTCCCCTATTAAATATGGTTAAATTGGCTAATCCTAATTGACTTATTTTACTAGCCTATAAATTACTAGTATATGTTATAGAAAATCGACTTAGGGATGCATAACCTATCCTGAAAGAAGCGCCTCGGTTCACAATGTTCACAAATCCTTTTTTCAAGTAATGATTTCGTGGAAAAAATGTTCATAGGCAGTCTTTAATGAATTTGAAACTCTTTAGTTTATTTCAAAAACCTTCCAAATTGTTAGATCCACACATTGTATTAAAAAATCAATCAGACGATTCACACAAATGTATTTACAAATCAATCAGCCAACGTGTTTCATCCACACTTGGGCATCATCAGGGCTCCAAATTATATGTTGATAATCTGCTCTGAATTTCCTGTTTCATCCATCCCATTAATGGGATCCGCCCCCGGCGGGATTTATCGAATCAGCCTGGAGAAGAGACGCGCTGGATTTGAACGTGCTACTAGTCAGAAAACTTCAATATCACCTTTAGTATGAATTAAATGAAAGAAGAGCCATACAGTAGTTATAAGAATATGTATTTATTTATATAACACTCTCTAGTATCATCTACACGAGGGTACAAGACAAAGCACACAGTACGTTAGCAAAGAAACAATTGTAAGTAGCACAATACACAGCGGGCTCCAGGGGGAGACCGAACCATAGACTAAAATAGTGGTATAAGAACCACAACTTGAGTCGAGACAGTGTCTAGAACACATGGAATCACTGGTACTCAAGGTGAGTAGATAGTGACCCCACGGAGGACAGGTACAGTGTGATAACACAACCGCGGGCTCCGTACAATTCTATGGGGAAGTCGCGGTTACACTTTTAAAGTCTAAGGACCCTTCTCGGTGGACTTTGAGGAAACCCTTTGAAACTTAAGAGGTTGGAGAGCCACCCCACCCCGGGTTACCGGAGTACCTGAGTTACCTATCCCAGGGAAGCCGGGTGACTAACTATAACTGCAAGTTTGCTTTTACTCCAGGAGCAGTTATGATATGTTGACTACAAAATGGCAGATATTCTCTGTTTAGTATTTATTTTCAACACACCAGTGCTCACACCAAGTGTGGAATATTTGCCAAGTTTTGACATTTATATTCACTCGCATTTCATCTTCACCCTCCTCATTTTATGCCACCCAGTCTTCAAGGGACCTAGAAACAAGGACACTGAGGTAGCGAGACACAGGGGCTCAGATTTACTAAATTGCTCAGGCGAGCAAATAGTGCTTCATGATGCCAAGTGATGCAAAAAAAAAGTTAATCAACTTTCACATGCAAAGGGAATTTTGTCTCAAAAGTTGACATGAGCAAAGTTTAAACAGAACTGAGTCACATCGTGTGAAAGCCCTGATATGTAGTGTCAAATGGGTGTAACCTCGCTGCCAAGACCTGGAACACCCTCCCCATCCACCTACGGCAGACCCAAGACCTGCTGACCTTGAGAAACTCCCCAAGACCTGGCTTTTCGAGCAGTAGCAGCATTCCCCACCCCAGCGCCTTGAGACCCTCACGGGTGAGTAGTGCGCTTTACAAATATATGATTGATTGATTGATTGAACAATGCAGAAGATGTGGCCTCGTAGCTAGAGCCTCAAACGTTGGAACTGAGAAGCCAAGCTCAAATCCTAGTTTCGACTCAACACCTATAATTCCTGGCAAATCACCTTTATGCCATGGCACAATGCTAAGTTGTGTTTAGGGGCACACACAGCATTTTCAGTAAAAGAATAAGTGATGACAGCATCAGCTTGTGATGCATAGTAAACATGGTTCTGCATAGTTTTTTGCAGATTGTCTAGCACAGCACTGCAGATTTCTGCAAAGTGATGCACTTCAGGAATCTTAGTAGAGGTGAGAAGGTTGATAGTGATATGAAAGTAATCATAAAAGACACATTGTCAGTTGTAGTCACATAGCTCCTCTTGTCAGCGGAAAGTTCACTGGATTTTCTGCAGTCTCTCTGTCTGCTTTTTTCTTACTAAACAGAACACTAGACTAGTGTTACTCTCCGCTCTTACATCAACTTAAAATGCACGCAGTTTTTTCATTTACATGGATCTTGCTTGAATGGTAGTGTATTACTGAAAATGAGACAAACACAAGGTTTACTCTAGTAAATTATACATTACGGCAAACATTCCACATATCAATGGCACCGATCAGAAACAAAGTTTCACTCAGATTCTGCCTATACCACTGCACAGGCCCTAGGACTAGAAGATATCTGTTAGTCCTTGTCTTGACTTGCAGTAGAGAATTATTTTTGGGTCTCAATATTTGAATTTAAACCATCAAAATGTCATCTTCATGTATGATTTACAGAGCCTTATTCCCCTATATATGTCTCTCTTTCCTGTCAGGGCCGCTTCTGTCAAACAATAGCCTCTGGAGTACACCTTGGGAACACCAACACCAATGTCATCTGGTAGCGTCCTAGGAACAACAATTAGGAGCCACCATGATGGCTTCTGCCTGCTGGCTCCTTGGGAAGCGTTGCCCCCTCGGCTGGTCCTGGATCGGGTTAGTGACTGCCGAGAGCGGCTCATTACCACAGCTTTGGGCATTACTCCTCTGTCTTTATTGACTGCGAATCAAGGTTCCTTCTGCTGTGCTGCAGCATCCATTTCCTGCCTCACCCTATCTCACAAACATATACAAATTGGATGCCTTCCCCTCTGTAGTGCTGGGACCATTCTATCAGTGAGTGACTTCTGTGGCCTATGTAAGGCCTGAGGAACTAATTTCTTACCCTGCAGAGTCTCAGCCTTGTGACCAGAGATTTGAACCGGTGAGTGGCAGTTCATCAGTGTTGTTGCCATCCTTTGGCAACTCTAGGGGACCGTATGGAGCAAGGGCATTCTTGCAGAACTAGGGACAGTGGTGTCCTGCATAAATGTCATTATGAATTGTACACAGGGATACTTTTTGATCAATACAGTATATCTGGTGCATAGCAACTGCAGTGCAAGACACCTTGGGCACTTCCTAAATGGCATCGCTCATAGTCACATGGTATGTATGTCCCAAGGCAGACAAAACACCAGCGATGCCCCCTGGCACCTGGGGAGGCGACTCAGAGAGCGAATGACTATGCACTCCAGATGATGTGTTAGGAACCACTTTAGCGGCACACTCTCGTAGATTTGATGAGATACTCGCAGCTGTGCTGGATTTTAAAGCCACCCTGGAACCAAAAATAAACGCTTGCTGATTGACTTGAATCTTGTAAGGTATGACAATAACAAACTCATAGAATGTGTTGTATCTACAGAATCGACCTTGGCATCCATTGGCCCTTCAGTCACTGAAACTAGCTCACATATCAAGGTCCTGAAGGATGATGTAGCGTACCTCAGTCGAAGCGCAGATGACCAGGAAGGCAGATCCCAGCGCAATAATGTTCAGATTGTGGGCTTATCAGAGCGTGCAGAGGGCCACAGCATGGAGCTGTACCTCGAGGACTGGTTTTCCACTACCATTCTGCAGGGTAAGTGTTAGATTTGAGGATCTCTAGTTGGCACAGGTAAGTACTTGTGACAAATAGGGACCCTTGCCTCTAGTCAGGGTAAGGCGGTATACTCCTCAAATAACCCCTGCTCACCCCCTTGGTAGCTAGGCACGAGCAGACAGGCTTATCTCAGAGGCAGTGTGTAACGCATTTGTGACCACATACAGTAACCCAGTGACAACACTACAAGTGGAAACCACACAAGGTGTATATGAAAAATAAGTATTCTTTATATAGACTTAACACAAGACCATTAAACAACAGAAATCCACATTACTATACTTAAAAATATTAGTCTTAGCTTAGTTCAGTTCAGTTCTTAAGATGCAACACTTTGCGTCAATGTACCTTACGATGAGTTGCGCTTCCACAACAAGTGATGTTGCAGCGATGGAAATGCGGCAAAGTTCCGAAGGAAAGAAATAAAGACGTGAAGATCTTCCAGATGCGGCACGCTTCTCTGATGATGCGAGAAGTCTCGATCTGATGCGTCAGCTGCAGTGGCGACACCCTTGTCCAGCGATGCACCGGCAACAGCCTCGGCTGCGATACTCTTCTCCGGCATTGCGAGAAGCTTCCGCACAATGCGACAACTACAGCAGCGACATCCAAGATGCGACGGCAGCAGCTCCGATGGCAACACGCTTCTCCGGGGATGCGAGGCGCTTTCTTCGATGCGGTGCAATACAACAGCTACATCGCCGACATTCACGATGCGACGGCAGAAGCAGCGACACGCTTCTTCCTCGTTGCGAGACTATTCTCTCGATGCGGTGCAATACAACAGCTACAGCGGCGACACCCTCCCTTGGAGTTGCGATGGCAGCAGCAGTGACGGTGAAACGCTTGCTCTTCGTTGGGAGAAGCTTTTCTCGATGCGGTGCACTACGACAGCTACAGCGGTGACACCCTCCTTCGGAGTTGCACCGGCAGCAGCAGCGACGGCGACACGCTTCTTCCTCGTTGAGTTGCGCTTCCAGCCTCTTGCGACACGCAGTCCTTTAGAAGGCCCTAGAACAGCATCAGGCACTTCCAAAGAACTCTGGGGAGCTGGGGTTTAAAGTCTGTTGTCCCTGAGACTTCAGCAGGAGGCAAGATCTGTTCCAAGCCCTCGGAGATCCTTGACAAGTTGAAAATAAAGCACACAAAGTTCTTTCTCCTTTCTTTGGCAGTCAGGCAACCACTGCAGGCCAACCCCCCAAACAGCACTTCAGCTTAGGTATAGTCTCTCCTCTTGTTCAGGTTCCTCTCCTCAGCAAAGGTTTCTTTGTGTAGTTCAAAAGTGATCTCATTTCTTGGGAACAGGGTCCCAATATTTATACCCTAAAATCCTTTGTCCTCTGAGGGCAGAGGGGCCTTTGCCTAGTCCAAACCAGTTCTGGAGCACTCTGTTTACATGACTCCTTCTTTCCTTTCACAGTGCAGGGCAAAAACATCAGAGGCTCCACAGGAGTTGAAGCCAGCATTGTGGAGGAATGGCACAACCCTGGAGCACTCTGTTGACATGACTCCTTCTCTCCTTTCACAGTGCAGGGCAGAGACATCAGACACACCACACGGGGTGGAGCCAGCACTGAGGGGGTCAGGCACAGTCCTTTTCAGGTCCCAGGTGCAACTCCTCCCTCCCATCTAGATGCAGATCTCTCTGTTCACCACCATCCCCCAGCCCTGTCACTCAAACTCCAAACAAGGAATACACAACCTAGCAGAGGTAGGCCTGGATAGTTAAAGAAGAAAATACCTACTTTCTAAAAGTAGTATTTTCAAACACAGAATGTTAAAACCAACTTCACTAAAAGATGTATTGTATCATTCTTAGTTCAGGCATACTAAACTCGAATTTCTACCATGTTCCCTGAGTCAGTTAGGATTATAGATGTAATAATCTAACTGCCCATTCTGGCCTTTGGAGAACAGGTAGCCTTGCAATAGTGAAAAACGAAAATGGCTGTAATTCACTATTAGAACATGCCACATACACCAGGGCATGTGCTACCTTATACTTACAATGCACCCTGCCCTTGGGCCTGTGCAAGATGGCCGCAGGGCTGGAGCGCTGTGAAGTAGCTCCTGGGCTAGGGATCACTTTTCTGTGAAAATCCCTGTTAATGCCCGCACGCCCACCCGTATGCTCGACACCGCCGGAGAGAGGACCATGTACGCTTTGTAGAGATCTGGCACACTATCGAGTAGCTCACGATGAAGCTCTATACTATACTGATGCTGACCAGGGAGTGGACGGTCACATAGTCGCAACGAGGTTCTGTGATGCATCCTTGGAATCTCGACCCCGCAGCAGCTGGGTGAGTTGGATTCCTGCAGTGCGCCTCAGGCTTTCTCTTCGACTGAGGGCTCCCAGGATGTCCCCCCTCCCTCCGCCGCCTGTTCCTTAATCGAGATGGGAGACTGGTCATTAATTTACGAGCCTGAAGGAACCAAAATATTATGCTAATGGACTATACTCACCAATAGCCCATATATCTTATCCATAAATAATAAGTCAGTCGGCAATGGAGAAGGTTCAATCGTTTATTCCATAATACAAACCCTGACAGGGGAGCCTCAGTCTGAATGACCCTCAGAGGTGCGCAGAGGAGACTGGCTTCACACAAGTAATACAAGCATATATACGTTTCACACATAGCACAATGTCACCAAAGAAGGAAAGCTACAGTTTGTCAAAGAGCCAACAGGAAGACCCATATAAGGCACAATTGATTGCTAGTAGCTCGGCCTAAGCTATTCCGGGGGCAGGTCAGTAAGGTGCCTCCCTTTCTATCTGAAGCTCGAGGAGGACAAGAACAGGCTATACTAGAATGTGCGCATCCCACTAAAAGAGCAGGTGTGACCTTGAGTTACCCTGAGCTGCAAACTAACGAGAGGAGCAGACAGCTAAGTCTGCCATCATGGTTTCGTGCAGAAAGCCTAATCACGTGATTTCAGGCAAACAGTACTAGACACAGAGAAACAAAAGAACATGGCTCCGGTCACACCAATAGGCTTGAGCGAGCAGGGAGTGAATCGTTCTTAACCAGAATAATACAACGTGAATAATACAATGCTAACATGTGGTGATAAGGTTATATTGTATATACTAGGCCAACAACATGTATCTATTATATTTATATCCCATCAGACGGCCCTTTTGGCCTACTATAGCCAATATAACTAAGTTCATTCTACAAACACTCCTTCATCAATCTGCATCAGATCCGACACCTCCTTCTGAATCATCTGTTTGTCAACTTTTGCTTGTCGTGAGACATTCAAGGCAGACGTTATTCTAGCTGCACAGAAAGAACAAGAAGCCGGGCCGCAATGGAGACATAGGCAGCAAGTAAATATTACTCCAAAGGCTCCAGCTAGGATCATAAATATCTTCCAACCCCAAGTAGCAAAAAGACCCCAAAACCAACTACTAAGAGACCAGGTACCGTTGTCCACATGTGCTTCGCTGGCCAATCGATGTAGTTTCTGTATTGCAAGATGAATGATAGGGGCCGAATCAGGAATGAACACACAGCAAGAGCTGCCGATCACGTGGCAGGCTCCGCCCCTATCTGCGAGGATGACGTCAAGAACCATCCGGTTCTGAAGCGAAACAAGCCTCGTCGCCTGAAGCTCAACAGTAATGTTGGTCAGGATCCCAGTTGTGGTCTGAACCACATTTTCCACTATTCTTGACAAACGTCTTATACTACGGCTATTGAAAATAGGTCCCCAAAAGGGGGTAAGACCTTTGGCAAAATCCTCGAATTGTTGCAGGGACGTGTCTGTCTGATCGGTACCCTCAGTATCAAAACTCCTAGTACTTCGATTAGCCGCTACCTCCCTCCGAACCAATTGATGTGTCCTGTGGTAATCAGGTGGGGCAATATAAACTGGAGGGTAGAGGAATGAGAGGTAGCAACGCCCTGCCCATCCCCTTGGGAGCCAAGTATACGTGTTCTCACCACACACAAAATACACATCGGGAGGAGTAAACATAGGAGGAGTACTGTAGGTCTGCAAAGTGTAAGTGTAATTACATTTACTCTTCCCTACCTTAACATGACCTCGTCCCTGTATACAAAAGGGGGATGTAGTATTAATAATAGGGATCTGCAAGGCTTTGTCATTGGTGACATTTCGTTCTTTAAAATGCTGAAAATACATGGTGTAGTTGAAAAGTTCAAAATCCTGCATTTCCTCTTGTAACCAGGTCACATTTTTATAATCAGTATATACATTCATGCAAGCATTTGGATCCAGGGATCCCTCTCCTCCATTTCCCTCGGCATCAAATTCTTGATGCTGTTCTATATATTTCAAAATGGCCTCATAATCCCTTTCAGTATATATCTTAGGTTCAGCTACATAATGAGAATACATCAATGACAGTAATTGGAACCAGGCTTCACAGCTAGCTAAGTAAGATAACGGTAGGGAAATGAATAATTCATGCTGGTGCATTACTGAGGGAAGTAACCCACAAACCCAACAATTCATTTTGTTCGTAGTACTATGGGTCTGATGTAACATTTCAATAAAAGCATTCTTCACATAAGTTTCTCTATGTCGAGCCTTATGAGGGGGTAAAGAATAAAAGAGGTGTTCCTCCGGGGCAGCAGTAGTTCCTAACAGTTTCTGTACAGGGTGCTGAAATTCTAAATACGCAAATACACACATCAAAATCACTGTGATTATAACAATAAAAGCAACGAATGCCCCCTTCACTCTGGTGGGCCATCCGGAAAACAAATGCATATTATCAACATATCGTCGAGGGGCAAGTGGTCATTCATCCTCCATTGCAAATCGAGCAAAAGGAAACATGCTCTCTATAAGTCCAAATCTAACTCGGTCCCTCTCTACAAGTCCAAAACTAACTTTGTATCCACAAAGCACGCACACCACCAGAGGGTTCTTCTTCCCACTAAGGGATCTTCTCCTGTGTCCGTTAGAGTCTCACAGGTAGACTCCTATCATTCATCAAAAGAACCAGCTTATGTATCCCAATAGTACAACCGCGGCCCTTAACTCAGTCTTTCTTTCTGAACAGAGCTATTTAACACAAGGTCCTTTAGCTCTCAACTGGTTCAGTCCAGTGTCTCGCTCAGTACCCCAGCAGCTCTATCTGATATTCCTCAACTCAGGTCTCTGTCTAGCTCCTACCATTGGGAGCTGGGGTACTGCGCTGTTTTCGGGGCCGCAGGTCATATTTACAACGGCCAGGTTGCTCCTGGTCAGAAAACAATTCTGCTACAAGGGTATCCGATACATTCGAAACCTGCGGTGCCCTGGGAACTACAGCCTCTGCTGGTCGAGCTGTCGCACTTTCCATGGTGGGCAACACCTCACTTGGTTGCCCTATTTCTTGAGCATCCGAAAAGGGCACAAAGCTTTGATTCAGTTCTCCTTCCTGACTCGTAATTCCTTCTCGATTCCTGAGGTCAAATGGTAAGGGCTCCAGACTTGATTTCCGTTGAAAATTCCTCACCATCACCCACTGGCCGGGCTCCAAGTGGTGTCCAGGACCCTCTGGTAGCGGCTGCAGTGTGTCCGATACCTGTTGATGAATGGAACGCAGATCTTCAGTTAAAGCGTACAGATAGTCTGTCATCAATGGGTAATCAATATCCCTAAAGGATCGGGGTCTGGGGACTCCCCACATATTAGCGGGCCGACCAAAGATCACCTCATAAGGAGACAATCCAGTTCTAGTATGGGGGGTTGTTCTTAGGGACAGTAAGGCCAATGGGAGGGCATCAGGCCACTTAAATCCAGTGCTTTCATAGATCTTGGCCAGTTTCAATTTTAATGTTCCATTATATTTCTCAACCAATCCAGCCGACTGAGGATGCCTAGAGGCGTGGAACTTTTGCTTGATCTGCAACCCTTCACTCACACTCTGGACTAACAAGGCACTAAAATGAGGCCCGTTGTCGGACCAGATAATGCGGGGCAAACAATACCGGGGCAGATATTCCTTAATTAGAGCTTTTGCAGTGGCAACTGCAGTGGCTTCCTTGGTGGGGTAGGCTACAACCCATTTACTAAAAGCATATACCACCACCAATACATACTTTAGATTATTCACTCTTTCCATCTGTATATAATCAATTTGTATCACCTCAAAGGACAAGGATGGCGGGGCAAAGCTTCCACTCAGAACGGATTCTCTACCTCCTGGATTATAACGCAAACACACCGGACAGTATTTCACTATGTGTGCTGCAGTTTTGGAAATATTTGGGTTGTTCCATACTGGGTCTAACACAGCGCAAATACCTTTCGCGCCTATGTGGGCCGGGCCATGGGCCATTGTCACTACAGCATACACCAGTGCGTTGGGCAGTAACCATCGCTGTTTCTCGGAAAGATCTATCCAACAATCATTCTTATCTAATTTTCCTACTTCCTGTTCCCATCTCTGTACTTCATCTAGCGTTGCTTCTTTCTATAATTCTTTCACGCTTTCAATAGTATTATCAAACAAAGATGTTTCTGCTACCCATCGAGCCGATGTACTAGGGAACATAGGATTCATTCTAGTCTGGGCCGTTTCTTTCGCTATTGCATCAGCAAAAGCATTTCCCTTTCCAGTGGAATCAACAACTTTCTTATGAGCGCTACACTTAATGACGACCACTTTTTCTGGTAACGTTAAGGCAAATAACCATCGATCAATCAAAGGACCATGCTGGATTTTCTGACCATGTGTAGTAAAGAAACCCCTTTCCCTCCACAGCCTCCCAAAGCTATGGGCTACGCCAAAGGCGTACTGGCTGTCCGTAAAAATGTTCACCCTCAATCCTTCAATCAACTCGCATGCTCTTAACAAAGCTATTAGTTCAGCTGCTTGAGCCGAGTGATGAGAAATCCTTGCTGTTTCCACCACAGTCATTAGTGTCGTAATTGCATAGGCAGCTGTCGCAGAGCCATCTGGTAACTTAAAACAAGAGCCATCCACGTACAACTCCCCCTGGGGGACAGATAAAGAGGTGTCAGAGATATCTACACGCCCCTTTGTTTCTTCTTCTGTTCTGAATATACAATAATGGACGTCCTCCTTTACATTATTAGAAGGAAGGGGCAGCAATGTGGCTGGGTTCAAAGTGGCACATCTTTTTATCGTGATATGGGGTGCAAACAGAGTCAGCTCATATCCTGTTAATCTGGCACTCGTAAGGTGCTGGGTCTTGGTTCTATTCAAAAGGATATCCACAGCATGCGGTACCATGACTGTGAGATCTGTATTCAGGACTATTCCCTCTGACTGCCGGATGGCCATTGCTACTGCAGCAGTGGCCCTCAGGCAACTCGGGAGGGCTTGAGCAACAGTATCCAAGACTGATGAAAAGAAAGCACAGGGTCTCTGCTTTCCGCCAAAACACTGTGTTAACACTGAAAGTGAGCAACCGTCCACCTCGTGCACATAAAGTGAAAAAGGCTTCCGGTAATCTGGAGTACCTTAAACAGGTGCAGAACAAAGAGCAGATTTCAAAGAGTCAAAGGCTTCTTGACATTCATCCGTCCAGGGTGGGGGTTCATGCACGTCTTTGGTGGTCAAATACAACAAGGGTTTAGAGAGGAGTGAATAGTTAGGAATCCACTGGCGACAGTAAGAGGTTATGCCAAGAAAAGCACGAACATCACGTTGAGTACGAGGAACAGACATGTTAGTAATTACAGATATTCGCTTGGGGGTCTATCGCCTCCCCGCTTTCGACAGTAAGTGGCCGAGGTAGGTCACTTCCTGTCGACAATACTGAAATTTAGAAAGGGACACTTTATTCCCTTTGTGAGCCAAATGATGCAGCAATTTAACTGTGGCCTCCTTACAACCTTCTTCCGTATCGGAGGCCACTAGGATATCATCCACATACTGGATGATGGAATTTCCTGGGGGCAAACTTAATTCATCGAGTACAGTCTTTGAAGCTTGGCTATAAATGCTAGGACTCTCTGTATAGCCTTGGGGTGCACGTGTAAATCTAAAGCTTCGGCCAGCTAATGAGAATCCGAAGACATGTCTGCTATCAGGATGAATTGGAATGCTAAAGAATGCGTTCTTCACATCTATTACTGAGAAATACTGAGCCGTAGGGGGAATCATTGTTAAAATTGCAGTAATGTCAAGGACCACCGGATATTGCGGGACTACAATTTTGTTTACCTCTCTAAGGTCAATCACAAAACGATATGTATCTTTATAATCCGGGGCACCATCAATTGGGGTTTTCTTCAAGATCGGCAAAATCGGACTGTTACAGACATTGGCAGCTGTTTCTTCTACCACTACCCTTTTAATAAGATCACGAATAATGAGCAGCAAGGCCTGTTCACCTTCCGGTGAAATGTTATACTGCGGAATGCGAGGAAGCTGAGCATTAGGTTTCAAGGTTATTGATACGGGAGCTATTCTTAACAGGCCAACATCAGTGTCTCCCGTGGCCCATAGTATGGAAGGGACAGTAGAGAATTCAGGAGGGAGGTTCTCATTTTTGGCAAAATACTGGGTTGCATTTAAAGGGTTTTTTTGCATTGTTAAGTAGACACCATCAGGGGAACAATAAATACGCGCATGTAATCTTTTCAAGATGTCTAGTCCTAAAAGATTTTCTCCACAATTGGATGTCAAAAGAAAAGGTGATTGTATAGAAATGGGACCCACAGTAAAAGGCAGAGGCTTGGATACGGGGCTTACCACAGGTATTCCAGAGAATCCCACCAGGACATTATTTTGGCCAGACAGAGCAGCCCCTGGGACCAACGTATGTGCAACCAAACTATTCATTGCCCCAATATCCAATAGAAATTTTCCTGACGCTCCCAATAGTTCTCCTTTAACATAAGGTCCCTCTTGGTCGACTGGTACTGTAATGTGGCCCCCGCTCTGTCCTTGGCTATCTCATGCATAATCTTGTCCGTCATACCCACCATCCCCGTAAGTCTCATTGTAATACTGTTGATTCTGGGGATTATCAAAATAATTCTTCCGAGAGTCCTCATGTTGCATTTCTTCTCGTCGCATACTATTCCGGTCTATATTTCCTCGACCTCTTCCTCGTCCTCTCATAGGACCATTCCTGGCTAACAACAGAGGGCAATCTGCCCTCCAATGCCCTTCCTGTTTACAATACGAACATTGAATTAAGCCAATGTTCGGGGGACCTCCTCTATCCCTTCCCGTCATTGCACCCCTCTGGAATGAGCCTCGTACTCCCCGTCCTGTATTCTGTTCTCTACTAACTTGTTGCAACAGAACTCTAGTTTTTAAATCCTTAGTCTTCTTTTCTGACTTTTCTTTCCTCTCATTTTCTCGATGTTCATAATATTGAGCCATACTAAGAATTATTGATGGGGCAGCCGTAGTTCATGTGCTTTTGGCTGCTTGGAGACGGGACATAAATTCGGGGAGCAAGTTCGTAACAAACATATTCACAAACAACCTTATCCCACCTTCTGTGGACAGGTCCTGCCCACTAAAGTCAATAAAGACTTTCTCAAATCTAGTAAAGAAATCTGACACACTTTCATCCTTCTTCTGTTTACAGGCCGTCAATTTGTCCCAATCAACTTTTCTAGGAGGGAGGAGAGTTTTCATTTAAGTAATGATTTTATTGGGTACTGCTAGTACCTCGTCCCTAGGTTTCTCTCCAGGCTTCCGCTCCTTATCCCAAGCTTTTAATTGGTCCAATGTGCCTCCTAATTTAGGAACATTGTCCGTGTCATGTATTTGTCTCCAGATGTCTACCGGGATCAAAAGACCAAAGAATAGCTCGATATCGGGTATTGTCATAATAGCAGAATTAGCGGCCTCAGTGAGTTCCTTGTGATAAGCAGTGGGATTTTTACGAGGGTCGGGGAGCTGAGCTGAGCTTTTAGGGTGAGGACCTCACTTCATTTACAAGGGGTGTAAACCCATTGTTCCTGAAGCCTGGCATCCACACGGGCCCGAGTTACTACGTTATTGGCATCTTTTATTTCTGGTATTTCAGGATAAAAAAGGGAGTGCACCTCTCTCATGGGGTGCTGTGCTCCCCAATCAGCACACTTTCAGTGCATGCGTTCACGATAATGTACCAGAGTTTCTACATTCTGATATACCTCATCAGCCTGGAATTGGAATTTATGGGCTCGAT
Source organism: Lissotriton helveticus (assembly GCF_964261635.1). Lineage (NCBI taxonomy): Eukaryota > Metazoa > Chordata > Amphibia > Caudata > Salamandridae > Lissotriton > Lissotriton helveticus. The sequence continues at coordinate 913,600,405 of NC_136061.1, forward strand.
CTCTTATGTCACGCAGTATCTGAGGAGGGAATCCTTCCTCAAAACACTGTTCCCATAGTGAAATCAATCGAATCGCCATATTTTCCAAAGCCAGTTGCTGTGCAACCGGTTCAAAATCTTTCATGGTACTCCAAATGTCTTCCAAAGTGTAAATAGCATTTCGCATCCACTGGGATGCCTGAATTACTATAGCTTTTCTTTCTTCCACACCCATCAGCGACCTCGTATATACTCGCTATAGCGGTCTGAATTGGAGGGTAGAGAAATACAGGGTGCGAAGAGGAAGGAACAGCCGCGTCCGGCTGTAAGGATATCAAGGGTGAGGTAGTCTGTCGGAGAGTGGGAGGGGGGAGTAACGCACTCCGTACTGACCCGTCAGCAGGGCCTGTGGCAACCGTTCCCGCCGGCGCTCTAACAGCCCACGCTGCTCCAGATTGATCCGCCCGTACCAAAGGTACAGCGGGATATAAGCCCTGAGGGGCATAAGGAGGAGGTGGTCTGGCTTCTAATAAATCCTCTAATTCATCTCCAGTATCAGGTCGGGCTACATAACTTTTGTCTGTTTCTAAACGGAACTGTCTATCCATTTGCTCAATATTTTCCTCCACCTTTGCTTTATCATAAGCTACAGCTTTCTGCGTAACCGTCTGTCCCGATTTAAGTTTTCCTAATTTCTCTTCCCTTATCCGTCGTCGTTTTGCCTCCTTCAACCATAGGTTCAAAGAGTCAAACATCGACTGGCGGCTTTTCTTCATAAATAGTTTATTCTGGATATAATTGATCTTTTTCTCATCAAACGACCCCGTTAGAGGCCATTGCAAATCAGAATTGTCCTTTGTATATTTGTGCCAGAGGGTGTTAAATAAAATCGGCGTAAGACCTTGTTTCACATACATATCGAAACTGGGACTGCCTTTGGGAGGGGCAGGCTGTCTTTCTTCCAACCTTGCACTTCGCCGAGAGCAGCACCCAAAACATATTTTACTAAAACAAGGCATTTCAATAATATGTACTCAATTCTACTCACATACTCCAAAACCCATTCACCATCGGACGCGTCCTTCTCACCACTCACACTCTCATATTTAAAGTGCTGTAAAGTGTCGCAAGGCCGTTACTAGTTCTATGCAAATGACCTCTTCAAAATACGAACAGAGCCCGTCGACTCCTGTTCGGGGAATCGATTCAAAAGAATTCCAGACCAACAAAATTCGACCAAAAAGGAACAGTCATCAGACTGTTCTGAGATCACCTGATAGGCGAACCACGAACCCTCTTACAGGCCATCCCATGGTCCTGTTCTGGTTGGGCCGGGCATCTGGGCACGTAGCTCCAGAACCCTAGCTTACCCAGTTGCTCCCAGGGCTTTCCCGAAGAGGATTCGGCTGATCGAGTAACGCCGTACTCTGCTAAGGCACCAGGTGTAGTCCCAAGTTTTCACCAAACAAGTCCGTGAGGTATACACCCGTGCAGCCCCTTCGCCACAACGGCAGATCCCCAGATTCCCTCGTGGTCCGGCTTCCCCGGCCACCTTCAAAAGCAGTTAACCGCTACCAAAGAAACACTTCTTCCGAGTATTTCATATCAAATACAATCAAAGTTCACTCACCTGGTGCACTCAGGTCGATTGCGAGTTCTCCACTGCCGACTCCTAAACAGACCGGCAGTCTGTTCTTTTTCTCTTGGGTTAAGCCCGTAGGACTCCGGCGTAGGGTCTTCAGCAGCTCGGAGGGATACTGGGCTCGAGAGTGGAGATACTTGTTTTCATACCACAAACGGGTGTCTCAAATCAGGATCCTATTTCTGTCCACCCATTCGGCCAGAACTCCTCCCTGTCCCTCTAACTCCTGTTTACAGGAGGGGATGACCCTATCGCGGAGTCCCGGCGGAGTCGCAAACTGAAGGAATCACAATATTATGCTAATGGACTATACTCACCAATAGCCCATATATCTTATCCATAAATAATAAGTCAGTCGGCAATGGAGAAGGTTCAATCGTTTATTCCATAATACAAACCCTGACAGGGGAACCTCAGTCTGCACGACCCTCAGAGGTGCGCAGAGGAGACTGGCTTCACACAAGTAATACAAGCATATATACGTTTCACACATAGCACGATGTCACCATAGAAGGAAAGATACAGTTTGCCAAAGAGCCAACAGGAAGACCCATATAAGGCACAATTGATTGCTAGTAGCTCGGCCTAAGCTATTCCGGGGGCAGGTCAGTAAGGTGCCTCCCTTTCTATCTGAAGCTCGAGGAGGACAAGAACAAGCTCTACTAGAATGTGCGCATCCCACTAAAAGAGCAGGTGTGACCTTGAGTTTCCCTGAGCTACAAACTAACGAGAGGAGCAGACAGCTAAGCCTGCCATCATGGTTTCGTGCAGAAAGCCTAATCACGTGATTTCAGGGAAACAGTACTAGACACAGAGAAACGAAAGAACATGGCTCCGGTCACACCAATAGGCATGAGCGAGCAGGGAGTGAATCGTTCTTAACCAGAATAATACAACGTGAATAATACAATGCTAACGTGTGGTGATAAGGTTATATTGTATATACTAGGCCAACAACATGTATCTATTATATTTATATCCCATCAAGCCTCCTACGAAGCACTCCACATGATGGTCTGAAACTGAATCGTGAGGACACCTGAAGATCCCATAACCTCCATCTTGGGTCTGCTTTCCGTCCCCTTCCTGTTGGTTCAAATTGAAAGAGGACTACAGGATCTCAAGGTCTCCTTTAATGCATCTTCCTAGGTGAATCCGGTGGGCGCCCCGCACCACAACCTTTATTACTAGAGCTGCCTTCATCCTGAATCATTCGAGGCAACTCTATAATAAGTTAATATTGACACATCCTATCAAAATGGTTGCATTATGAGTGGCACAGTTTAACACGGATTGTCTAGCCTCCTTCAAAGAAAATCAGAAAATCATTACACCAAGCAATCTTTAAATCAATCTGGTCTGCCAATTGTGAGAGTTATCTATGGCAATTTCATTTGTTAATTCCTAATCAAATTAATTCTGGCTCCCCCGCTCCAAAAACATTGCACACTGTGAGAACAGGAAAACCTGATTGAAGACAAATAAGGCTTCAGCGCTATCTTCTGGCCCTTTTCATACTTCTGCCAGATAAAAATTCTCAAAGAAGTCACACAAAGTTAAAAGGAGAAAGACACCTCCAGGCCTCCTTCTCATAAATCTACCAGATAAATAATTCTCAACTAGTTACACAAAGTAGTATAGTCAAAACAGTCTCACCTATCTCTGTCTACCTTCTTAACTGAGAATAATTCACCACCCCAGCCTACTGCTTGATTGCTGACTACATCTCGACTTTTTCTACCATTCAATCATGCGCCCGCTTAACCCCACCCAAAACTCTACGCTCGTGCGTTACGGACCCAACTCCTGGTCCATTAACCACCCTAACAAATTGACCAGTAATGCAAAAAAGAACTTCAAACACAGTACTCTAAAACAACACCCAGAAACACTCATTGTAGATAACTACCACTCAGCGTCCAACGGCAGTACGAAAACTAACTTCATTTTTTACACTAATCGCCTAGCTAAATGGAAAAACACCTTCTCTCTTTACCTTCAAGTCGCCAAGTCGGTAATCATTCCCTATGGTGAAAAAATCTCCACTACCATATCCCGACCTTCAAAGGGGAACTCACCATTTCCATCTACAGAACTGGAACCATTCTCATACAGGCCACCGACTCGCACCTCACCACTTTTGACCGCCACTACCCCACACTTCTCTCTTCGTTAACTCAACTGAGCCATCAAACCCCATCTCCCCCATCCATCACCACCCTCACTAATGACGTGGAACTGATCCAATCTCCCTGCCCTGAAGACCCTCTCTTCAACGCATGGACATCCACCATCACTCACTACAATCACACTACCCCTATCATTACTCTCTGTCGCCAAACACCCACCACTATCACATCAACTGAGCACACCAGTAGCGACAAACTAACAATACCCACAAGGCCGATCTTGACAGTTTGGTCTCTAACCTTAGCACTCCTGCGACTGTAATCCCCTCAGACACTCCCCTCCCTACCCCTGATAATCAAAACCCTCCCTCACAATCTTCCCCGACCCCCTACACAGTCCCTGTTACCCTGACCCTGACTCCCCCGGGTCTAATGCCATTTCCGATTTTGTGGTCTCTCTCCCCCCTCCTTCCTCTGCTCACTCACCTTCCGCTGCTGCACTCCCACATACACAACCTACCTCCACCGCTAATCTCTCTGACATGACCCAGAACTCGGACGCCCTGCCTAGAATTTCTCTCCCTCCTCACCTGGACACTAGTCCCTCTTCTCCTCCTCTGAACTCCTCAAAAGGGAACATGACAAATCCGGCTCCCTGTGTACAACCTCTCCCCTCTCCTAATCCCAGGGACTCCATCCTATCCCTGACGCCTGTTAAATCTCCCTCCATAGACCCAAGTCAGTCTCGCCCCCTGCCTAAAACCTTAAACTTTTTTAGCTCTATAACACAGCAAGTGAACAGAGTGAAGATGAAAATTAACTGCCTTACTGCTGATTTCCTTCACTTACAGGAACACCTCCTCAACAAAGCCAAGCCACCGTGCTCCCTCCCCCTGGGTATTTCTGCCCCTACCCCACTCAATACACCTCCCTTGGCCCTACTCAATAAACCTCCCTGGGCCCTACTCAATACACCTCCCTTGGCCCCCCAGAACCTCCCTTGGCCCCCCAGCACTCTCCTTGACCCCCAGCCCCACAGAGAGCCAGGCACTTAGACCCAACAGGGATAGCCAGCCCTTTTCGGTACCGAAACCAGATGAGATCAATGACTCTTACCTCGACTCCAAACAGAAGTCTGCCCCTTTCTACATCCCTGTTATTATTGGCACTAACAGAATCCCTAATACTATCCATTCGCCTAGACCCCCTGCTCAATACACCTCTATCCACCTAACTCTCCCCATTATCGAGGCTTCTCATCCTCTCTCTTGTATGCTCCTCAACTGCAGATCAGCTATACAACATGCTACTGACATTGCTGAAGCTCTTCTCGCTGAAGAAATTGACATTGCTTTCCTCACTGAATCCTGGCTCAATGTCCACTCTACCCCCATTCTGGACATTCTCACCCCCCCCAGGGTACAACATAATCAGACAAGACAGGCCAATCAAAACGGGGGGGACTAGCCATCATCCACAAAGCTGGAATACAGATTACCAAAGTCAAACCTGCAGAATACCTATTGTTTGAGTGCATGGGTGTCAAACTCACCACCAAGGGCACCTCATCCATCAAATTCCACACATCTACCACCCGCCTGGAGAACGTACTCTTTTTCCCGAAGAACTAACTGACCTAATAACACGGTTCTCCTTGACAGATACCAAAGACGTGTTCCTGGGTGGCCTCAATATCCACTGGAACTACCTAAAAGACTCCACTGTACTGAACCTATCCAACCTTCTGGAAATACATAACCCTAAACAACTCTGCAATAAGCCAACTCACAGCAAAGGTGCAACACTGGATGCGATCATTACCAACACCAACCTGTTCTCTCTGAGAGTGATTTCTCCCATTGACTGGTCCGACCACCACCTCATTTTGTTCAGGATTGACACACCTGTGAGCCTCCAACCTATTCGTGACGTCAAACCTAAAATCTTGACCAGAAACATCAAAAAAGTTCCTTTATCCGAATCCATGATTCATCCCCATCTTCAACTCCATCCCTCATCATGGACGGCTGATGACCTCACTACACACTTTAACTCCAAAAAGAAAGAGGTTTTAGACCAAGTAGATCCACTCAAACGCAAACAATAGAGGCGAAACAAATTGAAACCCTGGTTTAACGTGGAGCTGAACGATGAACGGCGTCAACTCAGACAAACGGAAAGGGCTTTGGGACTTAACCCCTTGACCTTTCACCTAATGCAATTTAGATCTGCTTGGCAGGCATACAAAAACACATTTTCAGTGAAAAGGCGTCCTTTTTCCGCAGCCAACTAGATCTGGCGAAAAACAGACCGAGAGAACTCTTCAGCATTGTCAAAAGCCAAACTAACTTCACTCCCTCTCAAGTTATCGAAGCCACAAATGAGCGATGTGAAGAAATTGCCACCTTCTTCACTAATAAAGTCTCTAAAATTGATCAATCCTTCATACAAACCACAAACACTCCTTCCCTCATAACCTGCCCCCTTCTACTTCCCTTGACCACGCAGAAAGAGTTCTGAATAAGGACAATCAGACCGGCCTCCAGCTAAAAAACAATGCACACTGGTCTCACTTTGAGCTAATGGCGGAAAACGAGGTCTTCAAGATAATTTCTAAACTAAAACCTTTCTCCCACACCATGGACCCCGTCCCTTCTACAATTATAAAAGAACTCAACCACACCATTTACCCTTTTAGGGCAAAAATGGTATACAGCCAAAATATCGAGTAAAAAATATAGAATTACATTAATATCGAGTTAAAAATATCGAATGGACAGAATATAGACAACAAAAATATCGAATGTAATGGACAAAATATCGAATGGACAGAATATAGACAACAAAAATATCGAATTTGAGGTAAGTAAGTTAATATCGATTTGCATAAATATAGAAAGTCAAAATATTGAAGTATTTAATATAGATGTAAAATATATCGATTTAATATAAAAAAATTAAAGTGTTTTTTATGTTAGTATATGTGTGAAAAGTGTATATTTATTTTATAATTTATTTTAAGTAATACATTTTATGGTATTAAATTTTTGCTCAGTTTAATTCTGTAGCGGGTTGTGGGTTTATAGGGGAATAGGGTGGGAAGTAATTTAATTATAATTGATTAAATGTTTTAATTTATTTATTTGTATTTATCTTGAATTAATTGTTAAAAAAATTTCATTGGTAATTAATTAAATTATAATTGGTAATTCATTTTTATTAATTGATGAATTGATAATTATGATATATTGTTTTTTTTCTGTAGCGGGTTGTGGGTTTATAGGGGAATAGGGTGGGAAGTAATTTAATTATAATTGATTAAATGTTTGAATTTATTTATTGGTATTCATCTTGAATTAATTGTTAATTAATTTTTAATGGTAATTAATAAAATTATAATTGGTAATTCATTTTTATTAATTGATTAATTGATAATTAGGTTAATTTTATTAATTTATATACTGTAGCGGGTTGTGGGTCTATAGGGGAATAGGGTGGGAAGTAATTTATTTGTTATTAATTAAATTTTTTAATGTATTTATTGGTATTTATTTTTAATTAACTGTTAATTATTTTTCATTTGATAATTAATTAATTGTAAATTGGTAATTAATTTGTATTAATAGGTAATGATTATTAATACATAATTTTTATTTGTGTTTTTATTTGATTAATTATTATATTATAATAAATGTGTAATTATTTTTAATTAATTTTTAATTGGTATTCATATATATATATATTTTATTAATATATGAAGTATTTACTTTCCCTACTGTTGAAGTCACTGGAGTGGGTATAGTAATTTTTACCCCTACGCTATCCTATGCTTTCCCTACTGTTGCACTCTCTGGAGTGGAAATAGTAATTTGTTCCCTACGCTCTCCAACGCTTTCCCTACTGTTGCACTCTCTGGAGTGGGAATAGTAATTTTTACCCCTACGCTGGTCAACACTTTCCCTACTGTTGCACTCACTGGAGTGGGAATAGTAATTTTTACCCTCCCACTATTCAACTCCTTCCCTACTGTTGCACTCTCTGGAGTGGGAATAGTATTTTTGACCCCTATGCTATCCAACGCTTTCCCTACTGTTGCACTCTCTGGAGTGGGAATAGTAATTTTTACCCTCACGCTATCCAATTCTTTCCCTACTGTTGCACTCTCTGGAGTGGGAATAGTAATTTTACCCCTACGCTATCCAACGCTTTCCCTACTGTTGCACTCTCTGGAGTTGGAATAGTCATTTTGACCCCTACGCTATCCAACGCTTTCCATACTGTTGCACTCACTGGAGTGGGAATAGTCATTTTTACCCTCCCACTATCCAATGCCTTCCCTACTGTTGCACTCTCTGGAGTGGGAATAGTAATTTTTACCCCTACGCTATTCAACGCTTTCCCTACTGATGCACTCACTGGAGTGGGAATAGTAATTTTTACCCTCCCACTATCTATCCAACGCCTTCCCTACTGTAGCACTCTCTGGAGTGGGAATAGTAATTTTGACCCTTATGCTATCCAATGCTCCCCTACTGTTGCACACTCTGGAGTGGGAATAGTAATTTCTACCCCTAAGCTATCCAACGCTTTTCCTACTGTTGCACTCTCTGGAGTGGGAATAGTCATTTTGACCACTACGCTATCCAACGCTTTCCCTACTGTTGCACTCTCTGGAGTGGGAATAGTAATTTTTACCCCTACGATATCCAACGCTTTCCCTACTGTTGCACTCACTGGAGTGGGAATAGTAACTTTTTACCCTCCCGCTATCCAACGCTTTCCCTACTGTTGCACTCCCTGGAGTGGGAATAATAATTTTTACCCCTACGCTATCCAACGCTTTCCCTACTGTTGCACTCTTTGGAGTGGGAATAGTAATTTTTACCCTCCCGCTATCCAACGCTTTCCCTACTGTTGCCCTCTCTGGAGTGGGAATAGTAATTTTTACCCCTACGCTATCCAACGCTTTCCCTACTGTTGCCCTCTCTGGAGTGGGAATAGTAAGTTTTACCCCTACGCTATCCAACGCTTTCTCTACTGTTGCACTCACTGGAGTGGTAATAGTTAATTTTACTCTTTCCGCTATCCTACGGTAAAAATATTTTATATTTTTTATTAATATTACGTTCATATATATATATATATATATATATATATTAATAAATCAATGTGTATTTTTTTTTACTTACATTAATTATTTATTCATTTTAAGGTTATTTAAGTATTTTAAGTATTTTTAAGTTAATTATATTTATTATTTCATTAATTTTTAATTACTTTAAAGCATTTTAAAAAATTCGATATTTTGACTATCTATATTTTTTACAACGATATTGTTGATTCGATATTTTTGTACTTACCTGCTTGGAGATAGGAAGTCGATATTTTCGTATTCTATATTTTTTACTCGATATTTAGGTAGTTCTACATTTGTGTCATCAATATTGTTTCACTGATCCGACAAAAATCATCAATGCCTCTCTCACCTCAGGCTGTGTCCCAGACTCCCTTCAACTAGGACAAATCCCGCCCATTCTCAAGAAACCAGGGGCCAACCCTAATGATCTTAACAACCTCAGACCTATCTCCAACCTCCCATTCCTTGCAAAAACATTGGAGTCACGTGTTCTCCACCAAATCAATAAACACATTGATAAGTTCAACCTCCTCGACGCCTTTCAATCGGGATTCAGGAAAGGCTGTAGCACGGAAACAGCTATACTCAACGTCTCAGACGACATTTGCAAGGCCTTAGATGGTGGTGATGCCTACCTACTCATCCTTATTGACCTATCTGCGGCATTCGACGCAGTAAATCATCCAACTATAGGAGACCTTGTCGAAGCGCTCTGGCATAAATGGTACTGTACTAAAATGGTTCACCTCTTTCCTCCAACATAGCTTGCAACAAATTAAAATCAACTCCTATCTCTCGAAGCCAACAAAAGTCACACTTGGGGTACCACAAGGCTCGATCCTCTCCCCGTCCCTCTTCTATCTCTTCATGGAGCCCCTCACAATCATCTTGAAGCTGGAGTGAGTTACCACCTTTACGCGGATGACACCCAAATCTATTTCAAAATCAAGTCTCTCGATGACATCCAACACCTCAATACCACTCTAACGGAGAACCAAACTTGGTTCAACGTTAACCACTTAAAGCTCAACCCAGATAAAACGGAGCTGATCCTATTCTCTCCAAAAAGCAACCATTGTCCTATCCATGATTGGCTCAAGAATCTGGTTGCCCTAAACTGCCCCCTCGTTCTATCCGACTCAGTTAAGTCTCTAGGCATCACCCTTGACAAAAACCTATCAATGGAGGCCCACATCAAAAACTCAGCAAAAAGTTCTCTTTTCTCTCTAAAAAACCTCAAGAAATTGAAACCTTTTCTTCCCCATGATGACCTCAAGACAGTAGTTCAATCCCTGGTTCTCTCTAAAATCGACTACGGAAACGCCATCCTTACAGGGACTCCAAAAGCTCACCTTCCCCTCTAAGGGCAGTGCTGAACATGGCCGCTCGACTTGTATCTGGAGTAAAAAGATTTGAACACATCACTCCAGCTCTCAACTCCCTCAAATGGCTTCCCATGGAAGGGAGATGTATTTACAAGCTGGCCTGCATCACACACAAAACCCTCCACTCTCCGGCCCCCAACTACCTGAACAACAAACTGGTAAGAGCAGATCAAGCCAGAACACTGAGAACCAATCACTGTACATTAGCCACAAATGCAAGTCCAGATTCCTCACCGCTGATCACCAATGTTAGAATTAGGGGTCTCTAGTTGGCACAGGTAGGCACTTGTGACAAATAGGGACCCTTGCCTCTAGTCAGGGTAAGGGGGTACACTCCTGAAATAACCCTTGCTCACCCCCTTTGTAGCTTGGCACGAGCAGACAGGTTTATCTCAGAGGCAGTGTGTAAAGCATTTGTGACCACATATAGTAACCCAGTGACAACACTACAAATAGACACACACAAGGTTTATATAAAAAATAAGTATTCTTTATATAGACTTAACACAAGACAATTAAACGTTATATCCACAATACTATACTTAAAAATGGTAGTCTTAGCTTAGTCCAGTTCAGTTTTTAAGATGCAACACTTTGCGTCAATGTACCTTACGATGCGTTGCGCTTCCACAACAAGTGATGTTGCAGCGATGGAAATGCGGCAAAGTTCCGGTGCAAAGAAATAAAGACGTGAAAATCTTCCAGATGCGGCACGCTTCTCCGATGATGCGAGAAGTCTCGATCCGATGCGTCAGCTGCAGCGGCAACAACATTGTTCAGCGATGCGACGGCAACAGCCTCGGCTGCAACACTCTTCTCCGGCATTGCGAGAAGCTTCCACACAATGCGACAACTACAGCAGCTACATCCAAGATGCGGCAGCAGCGGCTCAGACGGCGGCGCGCTTCTCCGGGGATGCGAGGCACTTTCTTTAATGCAGTGCAATACGACAGCTACAGCGCCGACACCCTTCCTTGGAGTTGCGACGACAGCAGCAGCAACCGTGACCCGCTTCTTCCTTGATGAGGCGCGCTTCCAGCTCCTTGCGACACGCAGTCCCTCAGAAGGCCCCAAAACAGCAGCAGGCACTTCCAAAGAACTCTGGGGAGCTCGGGTGGGAAGTCTGTTGTCCCTGAGACTTCAGCAGGAGGCAAGCTCTGTTCTAAGCCCTTGGAGATCCTTGACAAGTTGAAAACAAAGCACACAAAGTACTTTCTCCTTTCTTTGGCAGTCAGGCAACCACTGCAGGCCAATCCCCCAAGCAGCACTTCAGCTTAGGGATAGTCTCTCCTCTTCTTCAGGTTCCTCTCCTCAGCAAAGGTTTCTTCGTGTAGTCCAAAAGTGATCTAATTTCTTGGGATCAGGGTCCCAATATTTATACCTCAAAATCCTTTGTCCTCTGAGGGCAGAGGGGCCTTTGCCTAGTCCAAACCAGTTCTGCAGAACTCTGTTTACATGACTCCTTTCCTTTCACAGTGCAGGGCAGAAACATCAGACGCCCCACAGGAGGTGGAGCCGCATTGTGGAGGAAAGGCACAGCCCTGGAGCACTCTGTTGACATGACTCCTTCTCTCCTTTCACAGTGCAGGGCAGAGACATCAGACACCCCACAGGGGGTGGAACCAGCACTGTGGGGGGCAGGCACAGTCCTATTCAGGTCCCAGGTGCAACTCCTTCCCCTCCCATCTAGATGCATATCTCTCTATTCACCACTGGGCGGACTCACCCTGTCTCCTGGAATCCCCAGCCCTGTCACTCAAACTCCAGACAAGGAATACACAACCTAGCAGAAGCAGGCTTGGATAGTTAGACAAGAAAATACCTACTTTCTAAAAGTGATATTTTCTTGGGGGTCGATTACGATCCGGTAAAATTCTCGTCTGTACGATTCGCATCCGGAGCCATTTCCCTACGCCTCGTACACACACCGTACGACTCGACGAGTACGATCCGGACCGGGGTATCAGGACGCGATTCGTACGGTCCACGCCAGGTAAGGGCGATTCGTACAGAAAAGCGCACATTCACATACACACCGTACGGTGCGTACCCCTCCATGATCGCTGGGGTACGCACCGTACCCCTGCGATCATGGGGGATATGCACCGTACACCCAGCGGACATGGGGTACGCACTGTACACCCAGTGTACATGGGGTACGGTGCGTACACCCCAAGATCGAGGGTTATGGTGCGTACACCCCGTGATCGCAGGGGTACGGTGCGTACCCCTGCGATCATGGGAGGTACGCACCATACCCGGGGGGGCGTTCCGTACCTGTTTTGGGGCGAACTCTGCTTTTACGGCTGTTTTCAGCTCCTGTAGAAAAAGGGTCGTACGGTGCGTACGCAACGCGAATCGTACTTGCTGGTTCGGAAAAAGCAGCCGCGAACCGTACAGATGTCGCGTACAGCGAGTTCCGAGGGAGAATCGTACGGAGATTAGAGTCATACGGTGTTTGGTACGAGTCGTACGGAGTGGCGCTTTGGGTTAGGATCGTACTTGCTAGTTCGTACGGGGACGTTGTAGGTGTACGATTCGTGCGGGAAAAAGGCTCCGTATAGCTAATCGGAGCGCTTTTTACCGGATCGGAATCGACCCCAGAATGTTAAAACCAACTTTACTAAAAGATGTATTTTATCATTATGAGTTCAGGCATACAAAACCCGAATTTCTACCATGTTTCCTGAGTCAGTTAGGTTTATAAGATGTAATAGTCTAACTGCCCATTCTGGCCTATGGAGAACAGGTAGCCTTGCAATAGTGAACAACGAAATTGGCTGTAATTCACTATTAGGAGATGCCATTCACACCAGGGCATGTCCTACTTTAAACTTACAATGCACCCTGCCCTTGGGCCTACCATAGTGGTGTCTGATATGAAGGATATGGAAGGTTTAGAGACTGGCAAGTGGGTGCACTTGCCCAGTCATCATGGCAGTACCAGACTGCACGCATGCTCTGCAATGGCAAAGCCTTAGACACACTTTTACAGGCTGCTTCTGTGTGTGGCACAACCAGTGCTGCAAGCCCACCAGCAGCCTTTGGATTACCAGCCCTGGGCACTCCTGGTGCACTGTAATAGGGTCTGACAGGTAAACCAAACCAGCCAATCATGGAGTCACTAATCCATACATCAATTTCCAATAGGGAGAGCATATGCACTTTAGCACTGATCAGTAGTGGTAAAGTGCCCAGAGTCATAAAACAGCCAACAACAGGTCAGAAAAAATAGAGGAGGAAGGCAAAAAGTTCAGGGATGACCCTGCAAAAAGGGCCAAGTCCAACACAACCCCCTTCCAGCCAAAACGCAGGGTAGACCAATCACTACCTTGATGAGCTTCCCTGCGTTGGGCGATAGAACATGAACCTGGCCCACAACAGCAAGGTCATATTCCAGTTCCACGCTAATCTGAACCAATTTCAATTCCTCTGTCCATACTCTCAGGGTCCACCAAGCTAATCCATGGGGAACCCTTCTCTTCACCTGTGGACACCACCTGTGCAGCATCTAACCGTAACTTGCTCACAGGTTTGTCCCAACAGACAGACAGCAAGTCACATTGGCCACTGACAGTAGTCAGTGGTGAGACCCTGGCCTTATGCCTTTCAGGGCTCTCAAACCTCTGTGGCGTCAGGGAGCAGGGGGCAGTACCCCCAAGTGCTTGGTACACTTTGTCCACTCTCCCTCCTGTCAGGTCAGGTATGACATCATGGCACTGACCCACCAGCTCTAGGGCTGTACCCGGTGGCTGGGCAAGAGACTGGGGTGGTCTCTCCTACACCGGGTCCTCCTCCTTGGGGCTCTGTACCCTCTCACATGGAGCGGTAACCCCTTCCAGAATTGTTAGGGTGCCTGTAGCCGGTGTCCTGCACAATTCGCCCACCAGTTCAGGGGTTCTATCCTGCAACTGGGCTTCCAGGTCTTGCGGAACACCCTGGACCTGGCCCTCCAACCTAGGGTCTAAACCCATTGGCTGCACCGGGGTCAGAGGACTCCCTCCCTCTGTACCCCCTTCCAGAGCACTGGACCCTCCCTACTGGAGGGGTACCCCTAAAAGCTACCTCGGTCAGGACACTGATTACAGTTGCCCCTTCCTCCAGGTCAGACAACCTCTGAACCTGGCTTCCCAACCCAGGGACCAAACCCTGCGGTTGAACACTTGCCTGGCAACCCAGGACTTCCTTGAGAGCACATATGCTCCCCCGAGGGTGACACATATCTCATGTGTCGTGTGACACTTTGCCTGGCGCAGATCTCCTGACCACTGTCCATCTGACAGTGCACCAAGATTCCCCAGGACAGAAGTGGTGTCACCATGGTCATTCACTGGTGACGCAGCCCTTCTGGCTGGCACCTGACCCACTGGTTTCTCTACTGGGGACTCTGTCCCCCTCTCACCCATCAGTCTAGACCAGGGGTTCCCAAACTTTTGACTCCTCAGGACCCCCATTGAGTCACCACTGAAAGCCGGGGACCCCCAAGCAATTTGTAGGAGTTACATTTCAAATATTAAAACAGTAATTCGAAAAAAACACATGTGTGCACACAAACCAAATACTCAAAGTACTAAGGATTTTAGGGCCAGATGTACAACCATTTCATTTAGCGCCTCGCAATTGGCGACACCTTGCGAGTCACTTAATGAAATGTCTAACAGTGTGTTTAACACTATTTGGGATTCCCAATGGGGTCGCAAATGGCAAGGCTCAATAATATTAATGAGCCTCTCGCAATTTTCCAGCCCATTGGGAATGCCAGTCCTCCCAGGGATGGGCTAGGCTCAGCAGCCCACCATGTCTGGGACTGCTTTTAAATAAAGCAGTTTTCTTTTTAAAAATGCAGCCCGTTTTCCATGCATTGAAAAAAAATAGAAAATGAAACATTTTTGTTTCATTTTTTAAGGGCAGGGAGTGGTCCCTGGGACCACACCTGCTCTTAAAAAATAATTTTGCATGCATTTGTAAAGGGACGGGGGTCCCCTGGGGACCCCTTCCCATTTGCGAATGCATTACCATCTACTTGAAGTAGGTGGTAATTGAGAGTGTTTTGCGACCGCAATTGCAGCCGCAAAATCTTTTTACATGGTTTTGAGACTCGCTATTTGGAAGGGAATGCCCCTTCCAAATAGCAAGTTGCAAAACCTATTTAGCGAGTCGCAAAAAATGTGCGACTCGCGAAATAGGCTATGTACATGGCCCAATAGGTTTTTGCATGCTCTAACGGGTTGGCGAACCCGTTTGCGCATACAAAAACGGGTCGTACAGCTGGCCCGTAGTATTTTATTTTGAAGGAATAGCCCCTCTGTCACATGTATTTCATTTGTTTTCTGGCATCTCTCATCCCTATGTAGGATGTTAGAGCACTTTACATCACACATATATAGAGACAATAAATCATACATGTAAATCAGTGTATAGAAAATGTTACATAAGGTAAAGGGGACTACAAGGTGTAGTATTCACATGTCATTCATACTGGTAGGCATTTTTAAATAGTGCTTGGTCTGGAAAAGCACAAACTCAGGATTCAGAACATAACACAGTGGCTAGCACAGACTTTAGCATTAAAAATGTATTTCCACCCAAATAAACCTTTTTAGCAGCATCAGGATAATGAATGACTGGGGAAAAACATAAGTTACTAACTGGTACCATGCAGTTTGCAAGCAGCTCTTTGATGACAGTTTATAGGTCCCTCTGCTAGATTATGATTGTCACTTATGAAGTGCACAGTAACAGAAGAATCTCTGTGACAAAAGTAGTAACCCGGACCTATGCACATAAAATACAGCTTTTTAAAATGCATGTTACACGTTCTTTGCAGTAGGCACATTAACCCTCTGTGCTACATTAGTTAAGTCAAAGCTGTTACTGAACAAAACTCTCCTCCCTCTCCAGCAGGTACATTAATCACTGGCATTATCTTGACACTTTTATTGTTGCTTGAAAGCTGCTAATTATACAAGAAACGTTTCTTTGCTTTTAAAACTGGTTTTTACGGACCCCCTGGGAATGTGTCACGAACCCCTGGGGGCCCGCAGACCCAGTTTGGGAAACACTGGCCTAGACCTCTGTACCCTCCCAACTGGAGCGGCACTGCCAGACACCAGAACCGATGGAGGCCTGCTTACAGATACTCCCAGTTCTCCAGACACTAGGGGATCCCCCTCAACGGGTGGGCCATCAGGACAGCCTAAGCTCCCCACCTGGTGTTCCCCTAAAGAACCACACAGGCCCTGAGACTGGGTTTCGTGCACCTTGGGACACACAACCCCACACTTACTCCTTCTCAACTGAGACAGGACGTGAGCCCCTACACCCCTCCCACTACAATGGGACCTAGCAGGGCTACTCTGCACCACTTCTACCACTCTGGGCTGGAAGATACCTGAGCCACTCTCCACAGGGCTACTCCCCCATGCCTCTCCAGACCCTCTTGAATCCACCAAAAGGTCTGCCTCCAATGTGAGCTCCCTGGGGCAAAGAACTCACTCTCCAACAGGTGTTGGCATAGCTCTGGAAAACTGGGACTTACAATATCCTCTCCCACAATTAGATCACATAGCCCCCCACGGGGGTTAACCGAACTATCCTTCACCTCACCATCCAGTGCCTCGCACACGTACTCCACACCACTCTCTTGAGAATGGCAAGACAGATTCTGACTGTCTCTGTCACTCAACCCACACTCTTCTGGGCGGTCTTCACACTCACATACCAGGACTTCAACTTTGGGGGAACCCCTCTCTCTGCACCTCTCATCTGGAGTCAGTAGAGTGTCCCTCCCACCACTATGACCATGAACCCCTGCACCAGTTACCCCATTCCCCTCAGGGACACTGCGCACTACTGGAGCTACATCATGTCCTTGAACCTCCAGGTGTATGTTAACCCCCTCCAAGTCAGGCGCCACATCCTTGGTGTGTGTATTACTCCCTCAGCACTAGAAAATTAAATTTTGCTGCCACCATCTGAGCTGGATTCCACCTCCAACTCAGCAAAGCTCAATCTCTGAGTTACACACATTTCATGTTGCTGGGCTGAGACACTCATGGCCTCAAGCCTCTTGAGCTCTAAATCAAGCTCCCTCATTCTCAAATCATGCTCCATTTGGATTCTCTTTTCCTCTAGGGCCAATTTCCTATTCTCTAACTCCAGTTGTCCACTCAACTTGAGCTTGGCCAGCTCCATTTCATGCATCCCATATCTCTCTCTGTCTTCCCAATCAAAATCAACAGATGCTATGGATGCTGCTTTACTCATGGTGGTTAAACTTGGCATTTCTCCAAAATAGAAAATCCAGGGAAAAGAAATCTACCAAAAGTATGTGGTCGCGTTTTGGTCTGCACTCACTAGTAGTGTTCACCAACCACTGTACATGAGCCACAAATGCAAGTCCAGAATCATCACCGCTGACCACCAATGTTAGATTTGGGGGTCTCTAGTTGACACAGGTAGGTACTTGTGACAAATAGGAAACCTTGCCTGTAGTCAGGGTAAGGGGGTTCACTCCTAAAATAACCCCTGCTCACCCCCTTGGTAGCTTGGCACGAGCAGACAGGCTTATCTCAGTGGCAGTGTGTAAAGCATTTGTGACAACATACGGTAACCCAGTGACAACACTACAAATGGACACCACACAACGTTTATATCAAAAATAAGTATTCTTTATATAGACTTAACACAAGACCATTAAATGACAGAAAACCACAATACTATGCTTCAAAATGGTAGTCTTAGCTTAGTTCAGTTCAGTTTTTAAGATGCAACACTTTGCGTCAATGTACCTTACGATGCATTGCGCTTCCACAACAAGTGATGTTACAGTGATGGAAATGCGGCAAAGTTCCGGTGCAAAGAAATAAAGACGTGAAGATCTTCCAGATGCGGCACGCTTCTCCGATGATGCGAGAAGTCTCAATCCGATGGGTCAGCTGCAGCGGCAACACCCTTGTTCAACTTTGCGACGGCAACGGCCTCGGCTGCGACACTCTTCTCCGGCATTGCGAGAAGCTTCCGCCCAATGCGACAACTACAGCGGCGACATCCAAGATGCGACGACAGCAGCTCCGACAGCGGCGCGCTTCTCCGGGGATGCGAGGCGCTTTCTTTGATGAGGTGCAATACGACAGCTACAGCGCTGACGTGACGGCAGCAGCAGCGACGGTGACACGCTTCTTCCTCGTTGCAAGACACTTCTCTCTATGCAGTACAATACGACAGCTACAGCGGCGACACCCTCCCTTGGAGTTGCGATGGCAGCAGCAGCGATGGGGACACGCTTCTTCCTCGTTGAGTCGCGCTTCAAGCTCCTTGCGACACGCAGTCCCTCAGAAGGCCCCAAAACAGCAGTAGGCACTTCCAAAGAACTCTGGGGAGCTGGGGTTTGAAGTCTGTTGTCCCTGAGACTTCAGCGTGAGGCAAGCTATGTTCCAAGCCCTTGGAGATCCTTGACAAGTTGAAAATGAAGCACACAACATTCTTTCTCCTTTCTTTGGCAGTCAGGCAACCACTGCAGGCCAATCCCCCAAGGAGCACTTCAGCTTAGGTATAGTCTCTCCTCAGTTGCTTCAAGTTCCTCTCCTCAGCAAAGGTTTCTTCTTGTAGTACAAAAGTGATCTAATTTCTTGGGATCAGGGTCCCAATATTTATACCCCAACATCCTTTGTCCTCTGAGGGCAGAGGGGCCTTTGCCTAGTCCAAACCAGTTCTGGAGCACTCCGTTTACATGACTCCTTCTTTCCTTCCACAGTGCAGGGCAGAAACATCAGACACCCCACAGGAGGTGGAGGCAGCATTGTGGAGGAAAGGCAGAGCCCTGGAGCACTCTGTTGACATGACTCCTTCTCTCCTTTCACAGTGCAGGGCAGAGACATCCGACGCCCCACAGGAGGTGGAGCCAGCATTGTGGAGGAAAGGCACTGCCCTGGAGTACTCTGTTGACATTACTCCTTCTTTCCTTTCACAGTGCAGGGCAGAGACATCAGACGCACCACAGGGGCACAGTCCTATTCAGGTCCCAAGAGCAACTCCTCCCTCCCATCTAGATGCAGATCTCTCTATTCACCACTGGGCGGACTCACCCTGTCTCCTGGAATCCCCCAGCCCTGTCACTCAAACTCCAGACAAGGAATACACAACCTAGCAGAGGCAGGCTTGGATAGTTAGACAAGAAAATACCTACTTTCTAAAAGTGGTATTTTCAAACACAAGATGTTAGAACCAACTTCACTAAAAGATGTATTTTATCATTCTGAGTTCAGGCATACTAAACTCGAATTTCTACCATGTTCCCTGAGTTAGTTAGTATTATAAGATGTAATAATCTGATGCTAAGAATCCGTTAGGTCCGCTATGCGCACTAATTAACAGACAACTGTTAGTCTGGCACATGCAGGGCCTTCTGGATGATGATCTGCATGCCTACTTAAAAGTTTTTAGACCTACATATCCAGTTCTTTACACTTTACCTAAAGTGCATAAACACTTGCCCTTTCCTCCGGGTAACCCTATTGTTGCGGGGATTGGCGGGCCCACAGAGAAACTATCCGAATACGTGAACCTTTTCCTAGGTCCCCTGGTGCGCACATTATCTAGCTACATTCAAGATTCCAAACACATCCTAGGCATACTTGCAGACGTACAGTGGCAGCCAGGTATGTTGCTTGCTACACTAGATGTGGTCGCACTTTACACCAGTATTCAGCCAGATAAGGCACTTAGGGCTGTCACACGTCTGCTTAATAAAAGGCCAGCCGCCCAATGGCTCCATAACGAGATGCTAATTGGCATGATGAGACTTATCTTGGAAAATAATTTTTTCATGTTTGACAACAGATGGTACAGACAAATGAGAGGTGTTGCATTGTGATCAAAATTGTCACCCTCTTTTGCCAATCTGTTTATGGGTTGTCTGGAAATGGACTGGATTTCCAGCAAAGAGGGTGCGCCTTGGATTGACCACATTAAATATTGGGCAGGTACATTGACGACTGCCTTTTGTTGTGGTCTGGTACAGAGACGCAACTAGAACAATCCAGTGATCACCTAAACACTAATGACTATGACATGCAATTCACCATGGAACATAGCAGGACTAGTGTCAGTTTCTTAGACATTGAGCTGTACATAAAGAACGTCAAACTCAACAGCCGCCTCTACAGAAAGAGTACTTCCTGCAACTCCGTCCTCCATGCGGACAGCTGTCATCCTATTCACCAAATCAGATCCATTACATTTGGGGAATACTTGAGAGCCAGACGGAATTGCAGTGATGATAATGAGTTTCAAGAATGCATTAGGGACATGGAAGTGAGATTCCACAAAAGGGGTTATCCTGCAACCCATCTCAAAAAGGCAGGGAAGAGAATTGCCAAGATTAAAAGAGATGACACATTAAAGACAAAGCCTAATACATCAAATAGCGACATGACGGTGCGCATGATTACAGACTTTAACGATCTGAGTCACACTTTATGCAAGAGCATGAACAAGCATTGGGGCATACTTCTTGCAGATAGCGCATTGGCCAGCAGTATTACAGACCACCCGCAAACCACATTTAGGCGGGGTAGGACACTTCGCACCAAACTGAGCCCGACAGTGCCTAGAACTATGCGTACAGATACATGGCTGATTCCCCATTCCATGGGCTTTCAAAGATGTGGGTTTTGTGGTGTGTGTAGGTTGGCCCAACATAAAGTAAGAACATTTACTGGTCCAAATAACAAGACATATGAGATCAGGGCTAATATCAACTGTACCAGTAGGTTTGTGATTTACATCATTGAGTGCAAATGTGGGAAGCAATACTTGGGGAGTACGATCAGGCCTTTGAAATAGAGAATTGCTGAACATGTGAGGGCCCTACACCAATGTGATGCGAGATACCCAGTGGCCACACATGCAGCCTTGGGTGGTGCGCAAGGAATGCGTAAGGAATTCACTTTTTTCGAAATGGAAAGAATTGACCCAAGTCCAAGAGGTGGTAATAAGGAGTTACACCTAAGGAGAATAGAGGCGATGTGGATCATGCGTCTGCATTCCGTACAACATGGGTTGAACTGTGACTCAGAAATGCAATATTTCTTAGGAGACTAATTTCCACAGTGTTATATCTGAACTTGTCTTTTCCCAATGTGACTAATTCTTTTTCATTTTTTCAGTTTACATTATTGTGTTTTTCAGTGTGGAGTATATGCTGTAAACTCCGACATGACCCTACATGTAATTTACATCATGAGAAGGTTTCACTTATGCATATTCTGTGCAACTGTATTACGATTATTTGATTATTAGGATGACATACTTGTTCTGTTCTCCTTGCACTCCTTTGTACAGGAGATTAACATGATGTGATGGTATTCCCTTCAACTCGGGGAATTTTCTTTTCATTTACACTCCTTGTCACTCACAGAAGTATGCTCAGTGATGTATACGTAATAATCATTTACGTCACCAAGCAGTGGGTAATGCATGGGGCACCTGTTCACACGGGTGCCACTTTCTGCATTCCTCCCCTTTTCTTTCCCTTTTGCTGGTCATACATTTTTAGGTCTCGACCTAAAGCATTGCTTTATCAATGCTTGTTTGTCGAGATTCTAGTAAGCAGTACGAAAACTCTACCAAAACGGCGGATTAGACACAGTTCATGTGAGACAGGCACGTGCACAAACCAGCCACGTGACACACCACCATTTGTCTGTGCCTCGCATCAGACTTCAAAGGCTGCCGATCCCCCGCAATCAGACTACAAAGGCTGCCGCCACGCAATGCAAACCTGTTTCCCGAGCTTGACCGCTCTAGCCGTTCGGCCGCATCCTCGCCCAAATGTTTGTTTTATTTATTATTGTGCCGTGACTGTTGAACGGCACCCTTCTTATTATTTGTAGTAGTGTACACTCCTACATTTAGACTCCAGCTTTTGGCATCACTCGGATTCGAGCAGGACTGACATACATGTTCTGCACCTCAGGTACGAGCTTTTCCCCCTCCTATCACTCTACCGACCAGATCTCATGCGCCAACTTTATTTCACAGGTTTCACCTGCTCAATCTTGGATTCATACTGGGTTTCGTTTTGGTTTATACTTTTTCTCTCCCTCCCAGCTTTTACTTTACTATTGGACTCTCGCTGATTGCCATGCCCCCACGCTGTGTTTTTCAGTAGTCTCCCAGCAACCGGCACAGGCTTATCTCACCCTCTACCACCTTAGTACCATTTTTAAATTATTAGCAGCATATACACAGGCGCCCCTTCGGCGCTTTTGCTCTCAACCCTACTATCCCGTGAGTTGCACCTCTTTTAGTTACTCGACGCATGGCCCGACATGTGCACAGCTTATTCCGGCACCACCATCGTGCCAGCCGCTTCTGCTTTGGTCGCCCACCGCATGGCCCCATTTGTGCACATTTCACTTTCGTGCACACCCTTACCGCAGCCTTTCCTTCCTCACTTCTGCCTTTTTGGGTCTCGCGCTCACCTCAGACCCTTTTACATGGCTCACCCCCACCTTTTTTCAGGTTACCATGCCATTCCCCACCTATCCTCCAGTCGTTTCCGGGTAGGACGCCTGCACCCAGTGCACTTTCGGCCTTGGCCCGCTTATCCTGCCAGCCGCTTCTGCTTTGGTCGCACACCGCATGGCCCCATTTGTGCACATTTCACTTTCGTGCACACCCTTACCCGCAGCCTCTCCTTCCACACTTCTGCCTTTTCGGGTCTTGCGCTCACCGCAGACCCCTTCACATGGCTCACACCCACCTTTTTTTCAGGTTACCTTGCCATTTCCCACCTATCCCCCAGTCGTTTCCGGGTAGGACGCGTGCACCCAGTGGACTCTCGGCCTTGGCCCGCTTTCATTCCTTGCGCTGATGACTACGTCAACGTGCTTTGTCACCATAAATTACATGCTTGCTTTCTTTCCTTCGGTATCGCACCGATTTTGCGTGTCCTCAACAAATATTGTTTGGCAACTAACACTACGAGCACACCTGATCTAGCTCGTTTTTTGCTCTTGTTTTTTTTGTTTCTCTCTCTTTGCCGCTCTCTCTTTCTCGTTATTTCTGCCCCTTCCTCCTCGTTCTCCTTCATACATGTCTCCGCCCCCTTCACTAATGTTTTCCTTCCCTCAAATATTCAGGATTGTGCAAGCTCCGGTATTAGCAGCTCTGCGCCTGAACATAAACCCTCTCCGTGCAGGATCCAGGGAGTCCCAAGAATGGAAAATATGTCAACATGAGAAAGGCAGGGAAGACAAAGGGAGTGGGGGGGGGGAGGCCTGTGTTTTATTATCTTTTACTCCGCATGCTGGCTCGCACAGAGCGTCTTGCGGTGCTTATTGTCACCTCGGCTTGCATTCACCCCTCCTTTCTCCTCTTTTGGACGCTTTGATCTTCTCAGTGAGCTGCATTTACATGCCGGAGACTCGGGGCCGGAGCAGGCGCCTGCCTCAAGACTCTGCTTGCCTCGCCTCTCCATGTTAATCTGTTGGGTCACCACCTCTCAGCATCCCTCCTCGCCAAGCCACAGCTCGCCAACCTTCACCCCCTTCTTTCGCTCGCGCTCTCCCTATTCCGCGCCTCCCCTTTCCTTTCTCCCTCTCCTCACTTCCCCTTCCCTTACCTCCTCCACAATCCATGCTTAATCACGGCGTCTCTGCTTCTGCACTGTGTGATATTGGGCAAGTTGAACTGCAGCGTGAAAATAAAAGATCAGAGCTTAATCACGGCGTCTCTGCATCCGCACTGTGTGATTTAGGGCAAATTCTTTTTCACAAAGCCGCTTTTGTGCACATCACAAATGACCGCACCTTTCCCATACTTTCCCATACTTCAAGCATCCAATCGAATAACACATGGATGGATGGATGCCTAGGTTTGTAAGTTTCATATAACGAAGGGAATAGTTCTGATGTCAAACATTAGGTATAGCTCTGCATCTAATGCCAGGACTAATGAGCTTTGCATAACCGTTAATATTTTTATGGTAAATGGAAGCAAGTGGAAGGTGGGAATGAGTTATCTGCTTTTCTTTATACTTTGCTGTGGTTTTTAACAGCATGTGAAGTCTAGGGACTTTTACCACATTTGTTCTAATATGCACAAATGTGTGTCATATTTTCAAGTGTTTCTTTGGGGAGGACTCCCTAAAACACACACAACCACAAGCATACACACAACCGCACACACAACCACACATACAACCACACACACACAGAACCACACACAACCACAAACAGAACCACACAACCACAACCACACACACAACCACAACCACACACACAACCACACACACACACACAACCACACACAACCAACCACACACACACAACCATACACACAAACCCAAACATAACCACACATACACACCCACACACAACCACAACCACAACCACACACAACCAACCAAAACCAACCACACACACAACCATACACACAACCACACACACAACCACACACACAACCACACACAACTACACACACAACCACAACCAAACACACAACCATACACACAACCACATATACAACCAAATATACAACCACACACACACAACCACCACCACACCCATACACACAATCACACACACACAACCACACACAACACACACAACCACAACCAAATACACAACCACACACACCCACAACCACAACCACACACACAACCACAACCAAACACACACAACCGCACACAACCACACGCACAACCACACACAACCACACACACAACCACACACACACAACCACAACCACAACCACATACACAACCACACACACCCACAACCACACCCACAACCACACACACAACCACAACCACACAACCACACACAACCACACACACAACCACACATAACCACACACATAACCACACACACAACCACACAACCACAAACACAACCACACACACACAACCACACACACACACACACACACACACACACACAACCACACGCACACAACCACACACACACAACCACACACACAACCACACACACAACCACAACCATACACACAACCATACACACAACCACACACACACAACACACACACACAACCACACACACACAACCACACACACACACAACCACACATACAAGCACAACCACACATACAACCACACACACACACAACCACACACACAACCACACCATCAGTGCGCACTTTCACCAGGCACAGACACCATCAGTCGTCAGTGCACACTTTCACCGGGCACAAACACCACCAGCCATCAGTGCACGCTTTCACCAGGCACACACACACCACCAGCCGTCAGTGCACGCTTTCACCAGGCACACACACACCACCAGCCATCTGTGCACACTTTCACCAGGCACACACACTACCAGCCGTCAGTGCACGCTTCCACCAGGCACACACATCACCAGCCGGCAGTGCAAACTTCCACCAGGCACACACACCACCAGCCATCAGTGCACAATTTCTACAGCCACACACACCACCAGCCATCAGTGCACACATCAATTGTTAACGCATCCACAATTAACTATTGTAGCAATCGCAGTGTGGCACACTTTACTTTTAAACATATTCTTTTTTTGGCCTACAATTTATAGACTTTTATTGCAATTGGTGTTGCAAAATTTAGCAATGCCAATAGCTCAAACTTAATTAATGCGAGACCTATTGCATTGCAAATGCTTGTTATATATCCTTTTGGCACTGGGACTTCATGACACTGATTTATGTTTTCACATAAGACTTGATGTTTTCCTTAATATCACACTGCACCCGCCTCACCCGGTTATCGCATATACCCATTTACCGCACACTAACTATTAGTATCAGATATATATTGTGTTACTCTTGAGTTACTTACCATGCAGGTTTTCCATCTTCTTTATGTTCTATTTACTTGTAGGATTTGATTGACACTTACACGTGTCATTGAGGACCGACTTTGGATTTCTTTCGGATCTATATGTGAGTGTGATTTACTGGGACACTTTATTACACAGGGTCTTTATTATGGCTAGACACTGGTATCTCAATGAGATTTCTGACGGGCGTGTCTGCTTGTCTTATACGCATGTTGCCCTTCGTTTTGGAATTATCCTTTCCTTCTGACCCCGTATTGGCATTCGGGCTGCACAATATACTCCTACGGTGAGGCTTTCGTTTTGGCGAGACTTTTGGCAGCGTGAGACTTCATTGCTAACAATTAGGAGACTCACGATTCTCCCTTTTTAAAAAATTCTCCTGCAGTCACTACTATCTTTTTTCTATACCGCGCCGATGTGGATGCCGGTTTGCAACTTTCACCGCTATCCTGGTGAGCATCCTCCATTCACAAAACATGTGTACTTTGCTTCCTTTGCTCAATACTTTTTTCACTATAATACTTCCTTGTTCTTTTTCCCCCGTCCGCTGCCCCTCCTCCATCCCCTCTTTAAAATACATACTTCAACATGTGATTGACTGAGTGTTACAAAAGGCATTGCCCTCACTAAGGGCCTCATTTATGAGGCTATGCGTCACTTTTACGCCGCTGGTGCATCACTTTTTTGACGCACCAGTGGCGTAAAAAATGCACCTTGTTGCGCCATATTTACAAAGTGACGCATCTAGGTAGATGCGTCACTTTGTAAACCTCTGCACCACATTATACCTGCGCCAGGTATAATATATGCACGGGGGCGTATTGATGCAAGAGAGGGTCGTAGAAGGGACGCAGTGAAATCTATGTGATTTCACTGCACCACTTCTAGGACACAAATGCGTCAATTTCTTACGCCTGACTCACAGCAGGCGTAAGACTGATGCAGGCCCTTTCACATGGGTCTTGCCCCATGTGAGAGGATACATTGCTGGAGTTGCGTCACTTTTGTGACACACTCCAGCAATGCGCCACTTTTTCGCCATACAGATACGTCAGAAATACTGACGTATCTGTAAATCCTTGCGCAATGATGCGTCATACTGTCAATATGACGCATCATTGGTGGTGCAAGGAGGGCGCAGTGAAAAGTGACGCATCGCTGTTTTCATGCAGCGATGCGTCACTTTTCATAAATGAGGCCCTAAATTCCCTTTCTCTACTAGAGTCCACATAGCTTCTGTAGCATCCACACACAGGTATGCCTCTTGCTTATTTTAACGAGTGACATGGCACTTTATCCAGCCTTTTGCTGTGTTTCATCTACCCTTCCTCTTCCTTTTTAGTTTTGGAAACATGCCTGAATAATTATACTTGATTACTACCTTATTCTCTTTGAACCCGACAGGGATGGAATTATCACCGGTGCAGGGGTGAGTCTCTGATATTTAGCTATTTTACTGCGAATAAAACATTTTTTTATTTACGACCTGTGGAATTCAAATCTGTCTTCCACTAGCTCTACGTTTTTCCCTCTTTGACCTTCTGTTTTCTGAAACCCCCGTTCCTTTTTTATCCTTTTCATTCTTTAGATTATACATACCCTCTAGCGTGACATTGGGTATGTTCCTTTTCCTTGCTTTTATTCAAGGATTGATTTAATTCTTACCACTCTGGGACTTTTATTGGTGGCGCTTGTGTGGATGAGTGTCACATGTGCGTTACTGTTTTGTTCTGTCACGGGTTCGCGTGGTGGTAACTGGTGTATCTCTCTGAAACACGAATAACACGGGGTGTCCACTATGTAATGCATTGCACAACATGTGTGTCCCAGATACTACTTGGCACTTTTAAGTATTCGTCGTCACACAGGCCAGAATAAGGGTCTGACACATAGAACTCCTTGGTTTTCCACTAATTTTGGTTTCCACGAGTGTCGGATGATGTCACTTTTATCTAATTTTGGAACTTGATCAACAACTTAAATATATGTATCTTGTACTGAGTGAGTTCCTTTGTATCAATTCCAGCCCTGAAGAGTCTGAGACCACTGTTTCTCTGACAAAATACGCGTCGGCTGGCTGTTCTCTGTGCCAACACACATTAAAGGAATCAAGAAAACCACAGTGAATATTGTCTTGATGTGTTGAATACAAACATATACTGTTCAATATTGATTTTATGTGTGCACGGGACCGTTGCAAGATGTAATAATCAATATGCCCATTCTGGGCTATGGAGAATAGGTAGCCTTGCAATAGTGAAAAACGAAAATGGCTGTAATTCACTATTAGGAGATGCCACACACACCAGGGCATGTCCTACCTTATGTTTACAATGCACCCTGCCCATGGGCCTACCATAGGGGTGTCTGATATGAAGAAAAGGGAAGGTTTAGGGACTGGCATGTGGGTGCACTTGCCTAGTCAACATGGCAGTACCAGACTACACACAGGCTCTGCAATGGCAAGCCTTAGACAAACTTTTACAGGTTGATTATGTGGGTGGCACAACCAGTGCTGCAAGCCCACCAGCAGTCTTTGGATTACCAGCCCTGGGCACTCCTGGTGCACTGTATTAGGGTCTGACAGGTAAAACAAACCAGCCAATCATGGAGTGCACTTTAGCACTGATCAGTAGTGGTGAATTGCCCAGAGTCATAAAACAGTCAACAACAGGTCAGAAAAAATAGAGGAGGAAGGCAAAAAGTTCAGGGATGACCCTGCAAAAAGGGCCAAGTCCAACAGTAAGCATGCATAATTTTTCTCTGTCGAGCGCGCCCCCACAGTGCTGAAAAGACCACCCCCTGGGCTCCTCCACGTCCAGTGGTCATCCGCCTATTCAATTATATGGAAAGGGATCATATCCTGCAGGTCACCAGAGCCAAGGGCCCCTGGCTTGGGGAGAATGCCCTGTGATATATTTTTCCGGATTACACCCTTGAGGTGCAACGACAGATGTCTTCCTTCATGTTGGCTAAATGCTGCCTGCAGGAACATGATACCAAGAATGCTCTCCAGTTTCCTGCGATGTTGCGGATCATAGAGGGATACAGTACCACTGCCTGCACCACCCCAGAGGACGCATGGTCGTGGCTGGAGCAAAGGGGCATCACAGCCGCACGGGGAGACTCTTTCTCTTCCCCTGTGGAATGGAAGGTGCAAGGTCGCCACAAGGCCTGCGGCAGGTGTCGCCCGGTTGGCTCTACAAAGGAACAGGCTGCCAAAGAGAGATCACAAGTGGTTGCAGAGATATAACAATGGTCAGTATCTCTCTCTCCTGCTGGCTCGGAAGCGGGTAGTCATGATAGTGCCCCACCAGGCATTGACGTACACTTGATGGCTGCACTACTTGAGGGGGGCCCTATTGTGACTCCCCAAACTGCTTGGTACGTGACATAAGAGTACATACATTCATGGTGATTGCCCTGCTTTATATCCAGTTTCTCTGTGCAGTAGACAGATAGGCAGGTGAGATTTCGCTATACTGGTATACTGACTGGGGGCTGCAAGCTCCACTCACACAGCGACTGTTACTGCTACTTTTTCTTGTGATCAACGATTTGACAAGTGTATTGCTTTTCAGCTTTGATTATTGCAGCATGTGATTTCAAGGGTAGACTGTCTTGATACCCCCCTCAATATTGAATGAAATTCAGTTTGGTTGCCCAATAATTGATGGCGATAATTGGCCGTGACCAGTTGACGTTGTGGCCCGGGGAAGTGGGTTTGTTGGGGTTATTTACAGTGATGTTTTATTTACTGTTTCCTTTTTCCCTTATTTGTCTAATTCTTTGCCCAGCTGATGTATCTGTTGTGCTATCACTCCCCTCTCATGCAATCTGTGAATGATTTCTTTCATTATGTACCTTTTACATATCTACTAAGTATTATAATATTCTCACATGAAACGTGAGGGGTATAGGTACAATTAGGAAAAGACACATGATTAATTCTTGTCTTAAGAGGCGTCACATTCAATTCACTTGCCTACAGGAGACACATTTAATGGCAGAGGAAATCCAGAGGTTGCACAAGCATTGGTGAGGTCTTGTGGTGGGTACCACTTACTCCACTTATGCCAGGGGGGTCCTATTATGGGTGGCACCAGGAGTGATGTTTGTGCCTGAAAACAATGTAATTGACCCTGAAGGCAGGTATGTCATTGTGGAGAGCACGTTGTACGGGGAACCTCTTATTTTAGTGGCACTGTACTCGCCTAATGTGGGTCAATCTATCTACTTGACCTCACTGTCAGAGGCCCTTGTTCGTTTACCACAATCACCCACATTCTGGTATGAAGTTTTCAATTGTGTTCCAGATTTAGACCTTGACAAGTCCACTCCTCCCCTATTGGGGGCACAATCTCACACTACTCTCAAGCACCAACAGCGTTGGTCACAGAACATACAGGGATTGGATATATGGCACTCACTGAGCCCACTTATGCTTTGTTACGTTATGTTAATAAAACTTGTAGAGTGCTCGTATACCCTGATGTATCATGGAGCTTAAACAGGAGTATTCCCATTACTCAGTACTATATGCTCTCCACACCAGGATAGATTTAATATTTGGCTCAGGGACACTAGCAACTAAATGCAGACAGACAGAATATTTGGGGCAGACATTATCAGATCACTGTCCATTGTTAGTATCTTTCAAGTGGGAGGGTGACTTCGTCCGACCATTTACACCTGGCACTTGCAGTTACAGGCATTGGCAGACACTGTATTTAGGACTACTATTGGGGAACATGTTGCTAGATATTTATGGAGAACAAAGCTTCTGAATCAGATGCTGGGTTGGAGTTGGACGTCTTTAAGGGGGTGATGAGAGGGGTATGTATGTTGATGTAGTTTGGAGTATGTCTGAGCCCTTCAGGGAGACCTGCTAGCTATAGAATTGGATGAATTGTCTGACCTCCTTCCTGGTGCTAGCTGACCTTAGGACTGTCAGTCAGTCAGTCAAAATACTTTATTGCGATAACTTAATATCATATAAAGACAATGGCAATATAGAAACATACATATACAAAAAAATACATTCTTCTAAAAACAATTAAAATACAGTACGATAAAAATCATACATCAATTTACAGTTCATGACGATGTAATGATACAAAGTGCAAAGTGCTAAAGTGCTAAAGTGCTTCAGAAAAATACTAAGGAGGAAAAATCCCCAGCAAAATAAGCGTTACTAACACCAAAAGTCCCTGTAAGAAAACCTTATATGATTACAAATCCTAAAATAAATACATACAGGGTGCCTATTTAGGGGAAATAGCCGTGTTTTTTAATCTTAGGACTGATTAAAGAACCTTATCTGGTCAACTGGCCAATTTTGATTTTAGAGAATACACCAAGCGACAACACAAACTGGGTGACAAAGCCTGCAGCTTATTGGCCTGGTTGTTGAAATCCAAACGTCCCCATACCACAGTCAGTTCTAATCGCACTTGCGTTGGTCATATGGTGAATTCCCAATTCGACATCAATAGAGAGTTTGAAATTTATTACAGGTAATCTATATCAGGCCCCACCGGATGTGACTCCTGACGCAATGTAGCCCATGTACAACCTTTAGAAACCCCCCTTCTTGCCCCTTTATTGGCACAATAGTTAAATGATGAGCCATCTCTCGAGGAGATCACGTTGGCCATCAAACATATCATGTGGGGCAAAACACCTGGCACTGATGGGCTGCCTTTTGAATTTTATGCCACATACCGGGCACTCTTGGCACCACTTTTATTAGCAATGTACACGTGGATGGCGGAAAGCATGCGAGTGACTCTGATCACTGTGCTCCCTAAATCCAGGATAGACCCTCTGGAAGTAACATCTTCTTCTTATTATTATT
This sequence comes from Lissotriton helveticus, assembly GCF_964261635.1. NCBI lineage: Eukaryota > Metazoa > Chordata > Amphibia > Caudata > Salamandridae > Lissotriton > Lissotriton helveticus. The sequence continues at coordinate 913,632,373 of NC_136061.1, forward strand.
AAAAATACTTATAGAGCGCACTGCAACCCTACGGGAATCCTGGTGCTAATTAGCTACATAATAGAGGGTCGACATGCCATCCTGAGAATCCCCTTCTACCCCTCACAGAGAGGCATATTATATCCTGGGGAATAGCCAGGTCTTAATTTTCTTGCGGAACATCAGCAGGCCTTGCGTTCTCTTTATTTCTAAGGGGAGGCTGTTCCAAAGGTGTGCTGCTGCTACGCTAAAGGCTCTTCCTCCCAGGGTCACCCTCCTTACTTTAGGTACCCTCACGCAGTTTGTAGTTGCGGAGCGGAGATTCCGGGTGGGTTTATACCTCTGAAATCTAGCCTGAGGGTGCTTAGGCCCTTGCTCATAAAGAGCTTTGTACACAATGCACAGTGATTTAAAACGGATCCTTTGAGCTACTGGTAGCCAGTGTAGATCCGCCAGTACTTGTGTTGTAGACGAGCCACGCGGTCAGGAGAGTGCTATCTTCGCTGCTGCCCCCTGGATACTTTGCAATCTGGCGATCAGATACCCAGGGGATTCCAAGAGCAGAGCATTGCAATAATCCAATTATCCTCCACTGTCTCGCCTTAACCTATATTACAATGTGCTGGGGAAGGTTTTTAGCAAACCGGTTGACCCCCAATGGTGCATATAGGGATTCATACCGATCAAAATAGATTCATTCCGGGCCGTAATACATTCCTTAATATTTGTTGATTATTCAATGTAATCGACTGGTCGTGCAGGACATCGAAACAGGGGTGGGTGGTCTCTTACTTGGATGGTTATTTACGTGCCCCTCCCAACGGGAGACACCCAGTGCTTTAACCCAACTAGCTGCATGGTGCTGGAGGAAATATATTAATAATGGCCAGAGGAACGTCCCATATGCCCACCACTTTATAGGCCTTTACGAACACTCTATAGTGTAGATGAATGGACGAAAGCTTGTTATAAGACATGGGAGGGGCGTGTCTAGTGGAGAATAGTGGACTTCCTCTGGGAAAGTTTATGGTGTATTCGGCCCTTCGAGATGTGGCTGGCAAGATGTGAAATGCCAACAGAAATTTCACCTGAATAGATGCCCCCTTGGAACTGATGCTGACTACCCCGTCACACCACACAATATTTGTCATGTATGACAACCTGAATCATGGCCTTGTAAGTCCATGCTCCCTTGCTGTCAGGGAATGGTGGGCTGCCTGGTTGCCCACAGAGTTACCGTACCTTGTTTGGTAGAGATGTCTTGGTTCCTTTAACCTGATATCGCGGAGTACCCAAATCAGATACAAGCAGTTCAATTACCTGCATCACACATAACTTTCCCCAAACAGAATAGCCAAGATGTACTCAGGGGCTAGTACACACAGTCCTAGATGCAATTATGTCACAGCATACTTTCTTCATATGGCCTGGAAGTGCCCATTGTTAGAATCGGAGGTCTCTGGTTGTCACAGGTATGCACTTGTGACAAGCAGGGACCTTCTCCTCTAGTCAGGGCAAGGGAACTACTCCGTAAGAATAACCCCTGCTCACCCTCTAGGTTGCGTGGCGCGAGCAGACAAGGCTAATCATCAGGGCGATAGTTAGTTAAGCATTTATGATCACATACAGTAAACCCACTGACCCACCACAAACGGACACCAGTCGTAAGATTGTATCAAAAATACGTAGACTTTATGTAAAAATACTTCATATGCAGGATTATCACAAGACCATATAACGTTTAGCAATTGTGGGCCACCAGATTTAAATAGGCAATTGTTCTTTAAGTGTTCTTGGTTAGCAAGGTACGATGACAGGGAAAACAAACGTTGCGGTCCCTGGATCCGATGCAAACTCGGTATGGAGTTCAAGTGTACCTTGCGTTGAGTGTCCGAGGCGTTTCAGGCGCGGCTACTGGTGAGAGCGGGACGGGGCCAACGGTTCTCCAAAGGATCTATCCGGCTCGGAGCACCCTCGAGGTGCGAGGTGGGTGAGCGGGACGGTGTGGAGGGTTGTGGCGATCCGGGGTCTGATGCAGCTCACGGGGCAAGGCGCCGTTCAGGCCTGCGGGGCGTACTACTTCTTCGCACGCTAGGTCGTACCTGTGGACCTGTGAGGGGCGTCGCGTCCGCGGGTAGACGGGTGCAGCACCCGGCCTCCGGTACCACTGTACGGAAGGCCTTTCTTGAGGTGTGGCACGAGCCTTGGTATGCAGGAGGGCAAAGCGTGACAGTCTGGTACGTTATGACGTACGAACCGTCCGAGGCTATCAGATGCGCTCTGTGCAGATTCTGGCGGGAGAAGATGAGAGGCGCACAACGCGCTCCGTAGCAGGCGAGGTGACAGGAGAGCGGGCGGCCCGGCACTGAAGCGGAGAGCGAATCAAGCTTGAGCAGGGCTCTCAGCGGCGGGGCGACCAGGCTCCGAGCTGTCACGACCTTAGGAGGGGCGAAGGCACCCGAGTCACAACTCCGGCGATGGAATAAGAACTAAAGGCCCAACCGCAAACGGGCACAGGCAGAATAGAACCCAATGGTCCTGGGGTTCCGTTCAGGGGGCAAGCTCGTAATCAAGCCCTTGGAGATTGTTTCAGGCACAAGTCTACAAAGTCCTCTCTGGTCTTTTCCTCTCCGTTCTCAGCAAGGCACCACTGCAGGCCAGTCCTTCAGGGCAGAGACCAGTTTCCTTCCTTCAGCTTCTCTTGATCCTTCTAGTCAGGCAGAGGTTCATCATGGTTAAAACAGGATCTGATTTGTTAGGAGCAGGGCTCCTATATTTATACTCAGTTTCTTTTGTCTTTGCAGGCCAGGGGGCCTGAGCCTGGTCAACCCAGTTTTGGAGCACTCTGTTGACAGGAAGCTGCCGTCTTCTTTCAGGGTGCAGGGCAGGGACATCAGACGCTCCGCAGGGGGTGGAGCCAGCATTGTGGTGGTGGAGCACAACCCTATTCAGAGTCAAGGACTACTCCGCCCACCCATCCGTGTGTAAGCACCCTATTCACCACCTGGTAACCCCGACTGTCCCCGGGAATCCCCCAGCCATCCCAGCCCTGTCACTCACACAAACCCAGACAGCAGATACACATCCTGGCAGAGGCGGGCTGAAATAGTTAGGCAAGCAAAGGCTAACTTTCTAAAAGTAGCATTTGCAAACACAGGATATTAAAATAAACCTTGCTAAATTTTCTTATTCTGAGTTCAGGCATACTAAACTCGACGTGCCACCGTGTTCCCTGAGCCTGCCGGGACTATAGCATGTAATAATTCCAGCAGCTCACCTTGGCCTAAGAGAACAGGCAGCCCTTCAATAGTGAAGAACGAAAAGGGCGGTAATTCACTATTAGGACATGCCACACACATCATGGCTTGTCCTACCTTACGCTTACAATGCACCCTGCCAGTAGGCCTAACATAGGGGTGACTGATATGAAGGTTAGGGAAGGTTTAGGGACAGGCAAGTGTGTGCACTTGCGCAGTCAGCGTGGCAGTACCAGACTGTACGCAGGGTCTGCAATGGCGGACCCAAGACATATCTTACGAGGCCGCTTCTGTGGGTGGCGCAACCAGCGCTGCAGGCCCACTAGCAGCATTTGTATCTACAAGCCCCGGCACTCCTCGTGCACGTTACTGGGGACTGACAGTAAACCAAATAAGCCAATCATGGAAATCAATTACGGATACACTTTACATTGGGAGCACTTGCACTGTGGCACGGATTGGCTGTGGCGCAGTGCCCTGAGCATCGAACACCAGCAAAACATCTGAGGCACATCAGCAAAAAGTGGAAGGGAGACTCACGCCAAGGTGCCAGGTCTAACACGTGTCCCCTCCAGCTGAAACGTGAGGAGAACTACCCTACCCCAGGGAGTTCCTCATCACTAAGGGGGAAAAACCTTGACAGACCGTCAGCATTGGCGTGGTCTATGCCAGGGCGGTGTTCCACCGTGAAGTCCATACCCTATAGGGAAATGGACCACCTCAACAGCTTCGGGTTCTCACCCCTCATCTGCATCAACCATCTGAGGGGCCTGTGGTCTGTCTGAACTCGGAGATGAGACCCAAACAAGTAGGGTCTTAGCTTCTTCAATGCCCAGACCACAGCGAAAGCTTCTCGCTCAATCGCACTCCACCTCCGTTCCCGGGGAAGTAACCTCCGACTGATGAAGGCTACAGGTTGGTCCCAGCCTTCCTCAGTCATCTGTGAAAGGACAGCCCCCACCCCATGCTCTGAAGCCTCTGTCTGCACTAGGAACTCTTTGGAGAAATCAGGAGCCAGGAGCACGGGCGCGTGCACATGGCCGTTTTCAGGGTGTCAAATGCCTCCTGACAGGCGTCAGTCCAGATCACTTTCCGGGGCTGCTTCTTCGAAGTCAGCTCTGTCAAGGGGGCAACGATGCTGCCGTACCCCTTGACAAACCTCCTGTAGTACCCGGTGAGTCCTAGGAAGGCCCTCACCTCTGTTTGGGTCTTGGGGGGTTCCCAAGCCAGGATGGTCCCAATCTTGGGCTGAAGGGGCGCCACCTGGCCGCTCCAAACTAGGTGTCCTAAGTACACCACGGAACCCTGCCCGATCTGACACTTGCTTGCCTTGATCGTGAGGCCTGCCTTGCGCAGTGCCGTCAACACTTCCCAAAGGTGTCGCAAGTGTTCTTCCCATATACCGCTGAACACTGCGATGTCGTCCAGGTAGGCGGCACTGAACGCGTCCAGTCCAACCAACACTTGGTTGACCAACCTCTGGAAGGTGGCAGGGGCGTTCTTCATCTCAAATGGCATAACCCGGAACTGGAAATGCCCATCTGGGGTTGAAAACGCTGACCTCTCTTTGGCCCCGTCAGTTAAGGCGATCGGCCAGTACCCAGATGTTAAGTCAAACGTGCTGAGATACTGGGCAGCCCCCAACCGATCGATGAGCTCATCAGTTCTGGGGCTGGGGTGCGCGTCGGTCTTCGTGACCGAATCGAGTCCTCGATAGTCCACACAGAACCGGAGTTCGGGTGTGGCTCCCGGCATTGCAGCCTTTGGGACCAAGACCACTGGGCTGGCCCAAGGACTGCTGGATGAGTTAATCACCCCAAGAGCAAACATCTTCGAGACTTCCTCCTTGATGCAGGCTCTTACCCTGTCAGTCACGCGGTAAGCCTTGTGCTTCACCGGAAAACTGTCTCCCGTGTCCACATCATGGATGCACCAATCTGTGACACCGGGAACCAGGGAGAACAAGTTAGGGAACTGCCCCAGCAGCTGGCGGCAGTCACTCTGTTGCTCAGGGGTCAGGGAGGGTGAGGGGTTAACTCCGTCCACTGACCCATCTCGCTCGAAGGCTACCAGGAGATCCGGAAGAGGTTCGGACTCCTCCTCCATTCCGTCATCGGTTGCCAAGAGCATGCCCACTTCGGACCTCTCCAAGTAGGGCTTAAGGCGGTTAACATGTAGACCCTCAAAGGGTTCCTGGGAGATTGCAAGTTCACAAGGTAGGTGACAGGACTCTTGCGCTCCACAACCTCAAATGGACCTGTCCACTTATCCTGAAGTGCACAAGGCTCCACTGGGGCCAAGACCCACACCTTTTGTCCAAGTTGAAGCTCTACCAGAGTGGCATTCTGGTCGTACCACCGCTTCATCTCTTACTGGCTGGCTTCCAGGTTTGCCTCAGCAAGTTGCCTGAATCGCCTGGTCTGGTTTCGGAAGGCCAGCATGTAACTGTATACATTCTGGGGAGGTTTCCTGGGAGATTGCTCTCAGCCTTCCCTAACCAGACTCAGAGGTCCTCAGACCGGGTGACCGTACAAAACCGACTTCTGTGGCACCTCTCGGTATGCAAAGAGTAGGCATGGCAAGAGGATGTCCCACTTACGCCTCATTGGTCCTTCTAGGCCTATGATCATGCCTTTTAGGGTTCGGTTGAATCTCTCAACCAATCCGTTTCCTTGGGGGTGGTAAGGGGTGGTGAACTTGTAGGTTACACCACACTCTTGCCAAAGGGATTTCATATATTTCTATATGAAATTGGTGCCCCTGTCAGACACCACCTTTAGAGGGAATCCCACTCGGGAGAAAATTCCCATCAGTGCTCGTCCCACCACGGGGGACGTCACTGTCCTCAGAGGGATGGCTTCAGGTTACCAGGTGGCATGGTCCACCAAGACCAGGATGAACTTGTTGCCCATGGCTGTCTTGGGGTCCAGAGGCTCCACAATGTCAATTCCCACTCGCTGGAATGGGGTACTGACGACGGGGAATGGTTGGAGGGGAGCCTTGTTCTTCCCTCCACACTTACCACTTGCCTGGCAAGTCTGGCAGGTCCTACAGTGAGCGTCTGAGCTCCTGTGAATTTGGGGCCAATAAAAGTGGGTGACAAGCCTGTAATAGGTTTTGTCCATCCCCAAATGTCCTGCTAACAGCACATTGTGAGCAAACCCCAGTAGGAAGGCTCTGAACTTCTGGGGTACCACCAGCGCACGGGCTGACCCAGGTTCAGCAGCCTTAGGCTCTGAATACAGGAGATCGTTCTCCCAGTAGACCAAGTGTTTTCCGGACTGAACACCATTGGCCTGGTCTGCAGCCTACTGCCGCATACCCACGAGAGAAGGGCACTCTTTCTGCTCCTTGCAGAATTCCTCCCTGGAGGGGCCTCCTTCTTGCTGCCAATGGGTCAGCTCAGGCAGGTCCCCCAGTTCGGCGATCTGTTCCCCGGTAGGCTCCAGGGCATCCCCCTCAAGGTCTGCCTCCTCCTTGGCCGTGGGAACGGCTGTCCGCGCCCCCTGTGCCTTCTCTCTAAGGCCGGTTCCTGGGCCTCTCCTTCAGGCTCCAAGACTTCTTCAACACCCCTACTGGTTGCCATGGACCGGGTGGTCACGCACGCCCAGTCGGGTAGACCCACCATCCGCAGATGAGTCGTTTTCTCCACCTTTCCCCAAGGGGAGTTCTCCAAATCGTTCCCTAGCAGACAATCTACAGGCATGGAGGTCCTCACAGCAACTTGCAGAGTACCAGAGACCCCCCACTCGAAGGGAACCTGAGCCATCGGACACTGGCTCTCAGAATTGTCAGCATTGACAACCCTACTGTAGGCGTGCGGTACCACCTGCTCCTGAGACACCAAGTGCTGCCGGACGGCAGTCACACTGGCTCCTGTGTCTCGAAGAGCCTCCACCTTCTTACCATTGATGGTTACTACCTGCCCATATTTCTTAGTGTTACTGGGTAGGTAGTTCTCAGGGACCATCTCACTGTCTCCTAGCGAGACCAGGGTCATCTGTACGGGATCCCCACCCTTTTGGACTGCTTCTTCCTCCCCAAAATTAACGCTAGCCATTTGCCGGGGTGGAGCACCAGTGGGTGCGGGTTTTCCAAATAAGCAACATTTAGGATCAGTAGCAATGTGACCCTGGTCGCCGCACCTGTAACAGGTGATGGGCCCTCGCTGAACAGGATTACCTGTCGGGCCCCGATCTGCTTCGGGGGTGGAGGAGGCTGAGAACCTTTCTCTTGGTTCCCTTGGGGATTACTTTGGGGGCCTTTTTGGAACCCTTTCTGTTTTCCCCTGTCCCCCCATTCTTCTGCTGGGGACCCTGCCCACCTTTGGCTGAGTCTCCCACTGGACCCTTGTGGACCCTGGTGCTGAGCCAGCGGTCAGCTTCCTCAGCAAGCTTCCTCGGGTTGGACAGCTTGCTATCGATCAGGTGCTGGCGTAGCTTAGGAAAACAATTAGCGGACAAGTGCTCCCATGCCACTAAATCAAGAAGCCCTTGAAAATCATCCACTTTGCTACCCTTCACCCAACCATCCAGCGCTCTGCAGAAAAAGGTCACATACGTACCCCCAGGAATCTTAGTACAACCCCTAAACCTCTGTCGGTATATCTATGGGGTTAACCCAAACCTGGTCATTAAGGCATCTTTCATGTGTGGGTAGGAATTGTACACCTCGGAAGGGAGATCTAGCAGGGTGTCCCGCCCCTCAGTCAGGAACCGCCCCCACAAACCCACTCCCCAATCTTTCTCAAGGACCCGGTGGGAGGACAAGGCTACCTCATAGGCCCCAAAACCACTGCCCTATGTCATCCCCCTTAAAGTATTCCTTCACCACATCTTTCGGTACGTAGACCCTTGACTCTACCTGCACCGGCGTTGTGCTGCCAACAGGAGCTGTGTCCAAGCTTTTTGATTTCAGCTCCAATTCTTTGAGTCGTATCTCATGCTCTAGCTGGAGTTTCTTCTCCGCCATCGCCATCTGTCCGTTCAATCTTGCCATCTCAATTTCATGCGCTCTGGTCACGGCCCTGTCCATCAGCTCTTCTGGTGACAGGCCTCCGTGCAACTCGACAAGGTTATCTGGTGGATCCACCACCAGCTGATTCTCTGGCTCTCTCGATTCTTTCCAGGCTCTCAGTGCCTTGATGATTTGGGCTTTGTTTTTGCACCCGGTTTGGGCGACTCGGAACTTTAGGCAGTAACCTTTCAGCTGCTCTACTTTGTAATTTTAAAGCCCTTCCCAATCGACATCATCTAATCCAGAGATGATAGAGGCTGCTCTCACGGGGAGTGAACCAGGCATGGTTTGACGATACGAGATCTCTCGGCAAGACAATAAATCTGTGGCTTCATTATAGGTCTGCTCTCACTACGTGGTGATCAGTAATTCACTCTACATAAACCATAAATGCAAATTCGAAAATCCTCACCGCTGCCGGCAATGTTAGAATCGGAGGTCTCTGGTTGGCACAGGTATGCACTTGTGACAAGCAGGGACCTTCTCCTCTAGTCAGGGCAAGGGAACTATTCCGTAAGAATAACCACTGCTCACCCTCTAGGTTGCGTGGCGCGAGCAGACAAGGCTAATCCTCAGGGCGATAGTTAGTTAAGCATTTATGATCACACACAGTAAACCCACTGACCCACCACAAACAGACACCAGTCATAAGATTGTATCAAAAATACGTAGACTTTATGTAAAAATACTTCATATGCAGGATTGATTTTGATAAAAATTTATAATGTGCAAAACAATAACCCGCAGGTATCAAGGCGCCTAACAATCACATCAAAATTGAAACGTACATCCTTACACATAGGCTTGCAGGAAGAGGCGAGTTTTAAGTGATCTTGTTTGGCCTGAATAATCTCGGCTTTGTATTTCCTGACCAGAGCTTTATGGGCTTCCTTATTTTTAAAGTCCCAACTGGAGTGCCAAAGCCTCTCCTTCCTCCTCACTTACTGCCTGAGGAGTCTGAGGGAGTCTGAGAACCATGGGGCGGATGGTCTCTTTCTTGCTCGGCGACGGGTCTGTACTGGGGCCAGTTCATTCAAGGCCTCAGTAGTGACCTGTTCAAAATGGCCAACCGCAGTCTGTACAGTGTCCAGGCCAGTGATAGACAGACTGGCAGCCCAGGGCGCAAAGGAGTCACTACTAATGTTCCTGAAATTTCTGGCAGTTTCCATTATGTGGTTCACTTTTATACTTCCCTCCGCCCTATGGTATTCTAAGAGGAATGGAACTGCAAGGTGATCAGACCATGACAGATGTACTGGATTATCACAAGACCATATAACGTTTAGCGATTGAGGGCCACCAGATTTAAATAGGCAATTGTTCTTCAAGTGTTCTTGGTTTGCAAGGTACGATGACAGGGAAAACAAACGTTGCGGACCCTGGATCCGATGCGAGCTCGGGATAGAGTTCAAGTGTACCTTGCGTTGAGTGTCCGAGGCGTTTCAGGCGCGGCTACTGGTGAAGGCCAACGGTTCTCCAAAGGATCTATCCAGCTCGGAGCCCCCTCAAAGTACGAGGCGGGTGAGCGGGACAGTGTGGAGGGTTGTGGCGATCCGGGGTCTGATGCAGCTCACCGGGCGAGGCGCCGTTCAGGCCTGCGGGGCGTACTACTTTTTAGCACGCTAGGTCGTACCTGTGGATCTGTGAGGGGCGTCGCGTCCTCGGGCAGACTGGTGCATCACCGGGCCTTTGGTACCACTGTACGGAAGGCCTTCCTTGAGGTGTGGCACGAGTCTTGGTATGCAGGAGGGCTAAGCGAGACAGTCAGGTACGTTACGACGTACGGACCGTCTGAGGCTATCAGATGCGCTCTGTGCAGATTCTAGCGGGAGAAGATGAGAGGCGCACAACCCGCTCTGTAGCAGGCGAGGTGACTGGAGAGCGGGTGGCCCGGCACTGAAGCGGAGAGAGACTCAAGCTTGAGCGGGGCTCTCGGCGGCGGGGCGACCAGGCTCTGAGCTGTCACGACCTTAGGAGGGGCGAAGGCACTGAGTCACAACTCCGGCGAGGGAATAAGAACTAAAGGCCCAACAGCAAACGGGCACAGGCAGAATAGAACCCAATGGTCCTGGGGTTCCGTTCAGGGGGCAACTCGTGATCAAGCCCTTGGAAATTGTTTCAGGCACAAGTCTACAAAGTCCTCTCTGATCTTTTCCTCTCCGTTCTCAGCAAGGCACCACTACAGGTCAGTCCTTCAGGGCAGAGACTGGTTTCCTTCTTTCAGCTTCTCTTGGTCCTTCTAGTCAGGCAGAGGTTCGTCGTGGTCAAAACAGGATCTGATTTGTTAGGAGTAGGGCTCCTATATTTATACTCAGTTTCTTTTGTCTTTGCAGGCCAGGGGGCCTGAGCCTGGTTTAACACAGTTTTGGAGCACTCTGTTGACAGGAAGCTGCCGTCTTCTTTCAGGGTGCAGGGCAAGGACATCAGACGCTCCGCAGGGGGTGGAGCCAGCATTGTGGTGGTGGAGCACAACCCTATTCAGAGTCAAGGACTACTCTGCCCACCCATCCGGGTGTAAGCACCCTATTCACCACCTGATAACCCCGACTGTCCCCGGGAATCCCCCAGCCCTGTCACTCACACAAACCCAGACAGCAGATACACATCCTGGCAGAGGCAGGCTGAAATAGTTAGGCAAGCAAAGGCTAACTTTCTAAAAGTAGCATTTGCAAACACAGGATATTAAAATAAACCTTGCTAAATTTTCTTATTCTGAGTTCAGGCATACTAAACTCGACGTGCCACCGTGTTCCCTGAGCCTGCCGGGACTATAGCATGTAATAATTCCAGCAGCTCAGCTTGGCCTAAGAGAACAGGCACGTATTGGCCGTGGCGCAGTGCCCTGAGCATCGAACACCAGCAAAACATCTAAGGCACATCAGCAAAAAGTGGAAGGTGCCAGGTCTAACACCAGTGATCTTTAATTACTGGCAAACAGTGACCTTTTGTATTTAAGCCATGACAAACTCCATCCTTCAGTGCAACCCCACTCTTTGCCTCCTTCATACAGGGGTGATAAACAAAAAGACTGAACAATTACTGTGCTTTCAGAACCTGGAATTGCTCTTGGCAAAGCAATGCATTGCCATGTCCTGGAAAGCTACAATCGACCCTGCCCCTTTCATTTTAACATGCAGGCTGATGTGGTGTGCTGGGCATCTGTGTGTATTACTACCAAGGATGGGAAGTGCAACCTTACAGAACAATGGGTAGACTACATTAATTTCCCCTAGTGATTGAGATCCAGGGATTTATGGTAGGACCTTTGCGATTCTTCGATCTTCTTTAATGCTGTAATGTCATACTAAGTGTATATGGGTGGGGAGGGGTTGGAGAAGTTGACAGATGAAGATAGCAATTATGTGCTTGGTTGTTTTTTGCATGATGTAATGTGAAGTTGGATCTCATTTTTGTTCCCCCCCCCCATCGTTTCCTTAGACAGATGTGACAATGTTATTACTTTGATATGATAAATGCACATTTCCATCAGTCTGTTATTATATATGTGTGTGTACTATTGGGCCCCGGAATGTGAAATGTGTTATTGCTTTGCATACAATGGCTACTATCACACTGAATCATTGTCCGCTGATCTTTGGTCTGAATAAAATCAGTAAAAATATTTTTTTTAAAGATGTAAAAATTCCATGCAAGGATCAACCCTTATTTCATGTTTCCTTAAGTTCACATGACATTAACACTATTATATTATACCTTAACAATGTGAATTAAAGTACTGTGTTGAACTCTAGATGCAAAACTGTGTTTGATGTACTTCAACTTGGGTCATTTCGCGGCTCGATAATTCTGAGCCAACTGCAAGCGAAGAGCAGAAGGCAATCGAAGGAGAAAATCCAATCCTGTTCCAGTCAATGATCTCAGCACCCAGCACTTTTCAAAAAAGAATAGGAGGAGCTGATCAAGGAGTTGGAAGACCGGGACAAGGAGGAGGACATTGTGGCCCCCACACAGAACATTTCCAAAAAGGTCACTTCACAGCTGGAAATTAGTCTTCCTACAAAATCAGTTCTGAGGATTATGAGTCCTCTGTGATTAGCTAAGTAGCCATGGATGATTGTTCCGCCTATGCAAGACCCACCTCCACAAAGCCCTCAACTAAGAGGTACCTCTCTATAATCTCCTATATGCCGCTGCCTTGAAGGTGCATGTCCAATCTCCTCTCATTCATCTGAGGTAGAGAACCTAGGGTGACCAACAGTCAGTAAATTTCACGGACAGTCCGTAATTTCGGCCGTCTGTCCGTTGTCCGTGAAGACTTCTTTAACGGACGCCATTTGTCCGTAATTTTAACAGCTGTTACGTGACAGCGAATCATGTGCCTTTCTAATGCCAGCCGTTTGTTGCGGAGGCCAAACAAAGCTATTTAGGATTGGCTCAAAAGCAATCAGCCAATCCTAGAGCTCGCAGGTACATTGCAGGAGTGCTCTCATTAGCCCTGATTCAGGGCCAATGACAACAGCTTTAGGGTACCTAGCCCCCGTACTTCTGAAACGAGCAGAGCAGGTTTTAATCCTTTCCCTTTTTTAATTTTTCGGGACCCTTACTCGACCCCTGACCCGTAGACGCAGTAAATCGCGTTCTAAAGGGACCAGGCCTCAAGGCGCATTTATCTAGATTGGAAGCTGGGGAACTGAATTGTTAATGTCAGAATCCGAGCCGAATGCATTTTTGGAGGTTTCCTGCAGTTCTGGCTATTCTTCAAGAGATCCTCATAGCACGACGCTTTAAACAGATTAAACAACACATAAAATATGGTCTCTGTGCGGTGGTGTAACATGAGAGCACTGGGCCCCTGTGCAAGCAATGATAATGTCTGCACTGTAAAAGGCAGCAGTAATTGATGTGCAATGGACCCGGTATCGATGCTCTTTCTCCACCATCGATAACTACTGCCCTGTATCATTGTCATCTTAATGTTTTTCGGTGCCCTGTGCATGACATGTTTAGGGGTCACATGTTCGGAACATTTGTGAATTTTATTAACCATTTTCTGAAAACTGAAGATTACCCAAAGCACAAAAATATTAAACTATGTTAAAGTTTTAAAAACTGAATCATGCAGAAACAGCTGATAATCCTTAAAACTACACATGAGAGGGGGGTACGTTGAGATAAATAGACAGAAATAATATATAAATAGATCTTCCTGGGGGAGGGGCAAGGGGGGGCTTTATAGCTTTGGTCCATGGAAGTTGCACACTTTGCCCTTGCCTTAAAACGTCTCTTTTCTGCATATGTTTGCAAATGCAAACTTATTTTAAACAATGAGGCGTAGCTTTCGTGTAACTGTGTACTACAAAAACAGGACAAAAACGTTATACGTGGTTGCTGCAAAGACTCTCTAATAACTGTCAAACCCTAAACTATGTGTATTATTGGCGCCCAGGAGGACAATATTTGTTGGTGCCCCTTCAATGACCTTCTTTATGTATTCCCTGACTACCACCCACCATGGTGCCCCTCATCTCTCCTTAGCCCCTCTCTCACATGTATTTAATTTATAGCTAGTCATGTATATACACTATACAGCAAATGGCCAACAGAAGGCCGAGCCGCGCTTAGGCTCCAGGTCTTGGGATCACTTTTTAGTATATTTCCCTGCTTTACAAGGTCTTCGGAAGCACTACTATGGCGGTTGCATTGCTACCACCTCACTGCATACATAGAGAAGTCTGCTGTGCAACTGGCTCCCATACCTTTGCCTCAGGACTCCTTATGGCTCCCCACCTCGACTTAAACCAGTCAAGAATGAGGTAAGCATCTGCGGCGGACCTCGGCGTGTACTGAGGGTGGGCAGCAGCCTGTGCCTGGTTGCAACTTTAGGAGTCCCTCAGTCCATTGTGACCGATTAAGGGGTCGTGTTTATTGCCCGCAAGTTACTGAACTCAACCTGCCTGCTCAATTTCTGCGTTCATTGATATCCGTAGAAGAAGTTCTCCATTTTAGATTGAGGGTGAGGGGTATGTCCGTCCCATGGCCTATCCTAGAACTTGCCTTAGGAACTACAACAAGGGTGAAATTCTTGATGGGCCTCTTCCGTATGCAACTATGCAGATAAAGACTCGGCTCATAATTAATATGAAACGGTGGACGAGTGAGTGAGGGAAGGGATAGGTGGATGGCTGGATGGATTAGTGAAAGGGTGAATGGATGAATGAAAGGGTGAATGGATGGATAATGAGCGAAAGGATGGATGGATGAGTGAAAGGGTGGATGATGGGCGAGTGAATGGGTGGATAGATGAGTGAAAAGATGGATGCGTGATAGAGTCAATGGATGGATTCATGAGTGGATGAGTAGAAGGATGGATGGAAGGAAGGATGGCTAAGTGAAAGGGTCAATGGAGAGAAAAAGGGAGGATGGATGACTGAAAAGGGGAATGAGTGGAAGGATAAGCGATTGGGTGGATGGATGAGTAAGTGACATGATGGCTGGAGGGTTTGAAAGGGTTAATGGATGAGTGTACGGATGGATAGGGTGAAAGGATGGATGGATGAGTGAAAGTGTGGATGGAGGTTTGGATGGAAGGAAGGATACATGATGGATAGGTTTACAAATGGATGAATATGTTTGGATATAGATGGGATTACTTATATACTATAGTGTGACCTCCTTTGATGTGTCTGTAAAATGTACCTTTTGTTCCGAAGTTTTGTCCTGAATTTTGACCTCCTGCCCTGAATTTTGTCCTGAATTTTGACCCTTTGTCCTGAATTTTTACACTCACCGTCCTGAATTTGCACCCATGCCAGTTGGTCACCCTAGAGAACACCCCTGGTAACAAACAGATATCCTCCAATCATCACCCTCCCCGAATTATCACCCCGATTGCAACTGTCTCTCTGCTGGGCAATCTGCTGGACACATCAGATTGCCACACACTTTTTTATAACAACAGTTTATTGTGTGGAGGATATTCTTGCAATGGGAGAATGAGATAGCTTTCTCCTGTAAAGGAGGGCACCCCCAGATGATTGACAGGCAGTCCTATGTATTAGATAACGGCACATATGTGCACTGAGAAGCTCTTTGAAACTTTAGGGAAGAGATTGTCTATGAAGATGATAGAGGCAATAAGCAAAACATGACATTATTATTGTCCATGGCCCAAGATTCTACAGAGGCAGCTCAACCTCCACCACCAACTCAACCACCACTATCTTAACTACCACCAACTCAACCACCCACAAGACGAGTACACTCTCAAACAATCTTACCATCAGTATTGCATAGACAGAACAGTATGATAAAAACGTAACTTTTGTTCTATGGAATTTCTCAATTCTCTTCTTAACCCACTCACCAAAACCTTATTGAAAAAATAAAATACCGTATGCATTTTTCGTACCCAAAATAGGCATGTCTATCTTTCATCTGTGTTGGGTGTATGATGTTGAAGTTACTACATGGGAACGTGTTATTTTTGTTCTGTTCTTTGTTTATATTCAAAGTGTACTGTATTTCAAATTTGGTTATGATTTTGAAAGCATCATCTAAATAACCACACTGTTCTTTTGCTGGGCATGCAATCCATTAATCTACAAATATTTTAAAAGTCAAGAGATATTGTTTTAAATGTTAGATTACATAGATATAGTTTATAAAGACTATTATTTATTAATAATATTTATTCTGGAGCAAATTATATACTGTTCTGCGAATAATCAATACCAACGTACAAAGGGAAACAATTAAAAAAAGTCCATAAAGAGTCAACAAAAATCAGTCCCTAAAAAGAATGCTGCTAAGCCATGCCTTCCATGGACCGGATTCAAGCTTCCTAGGAGCGGTTTCTGGCATTACAGCCGTCTTCAGCCAGGCTTGCTTGAATCCAGGGGAAGGCATGGCTTGGCAGTGCGGGCTGGACTGTTCCCATAAGGCACAGGGTCAGACTCATTTTGATATGGCCATGTCTGAACTGGGGTGGCAGAGTGGGCTAAAGAACGGTGATGGATTAAACCCAGATCTGTTGACTGGGTGTGAGTGTTTGATTGGTTCAGATGCTCCGTCCATCACCACTCCCTTTTGTACCGCTTTGTTCGCCATAACTTGGCAGGGTATGCTCAGACGTGAGTCCCTTGCTCACTTTGCCACTGGATTCAAGCAAGCCTGGCTGAAGACGGCTGTAAAGCCAGAAACCGGTCCTAGAAAGCTTGAGTCCGGTCCAGGAAAGGCATGGCTTGGCAGTTCAGGCTGGACTGTTCCCATGAGGCACAGGGCCAGACTGATTTGCATATGGCCATGTCTGAACTGGGGTGGCAGAGTGGGCTAAAGAACGGTGATGGATTAAACCCAGATCTGTTGACTGGGTGTGAGTGTTTGATTGGTTCAGATGCTCCATCCATCACCACCCCCTTTTGTACCATTAGGATGTTGGGCGGATCGCCACCGCCATGCGGGCGGTGGCGATCCACCCGACATCCTTCCCCGCCCGCCACCCATTTCTCTCCGCCATATTACTATGGCTGGAGGGACCACGGGGGACGGAAAGACTGTCTGCCGCTTCTATATGGTGGCGGTGTCTGTTAGACACCGCCATCCATATTAGGAAGGCAGCGGGAACATGCTTTTCTGTGGCGGCAAGGCATGCGGGAATATCCTGCGGGGGCCCGTTGCAGGCCCTCAGGGATTCTGGGAGGAGGGTGGTGCACATGGCACTTCAATGTACAGTGTGTAGGCACCGCACGGTGCCTGCCACCTTGTGCATTGAAGTGCGCAACGTGCATTTTTAGCATTGCGGAGGGCGGTGCTTTCAGCACCGGTCGCCGCAATGTTAATAATGCGGGATGTGCCCGCCAGAGTGGCGGGTGCATCCTAATGGCCCCCCGGGACCGCTGCCCTTATGGCGGGCGGTCCCGTTTTACGGCAGGATGGCGGGCGACAAAGTCCACCCACCATCCTAATGGGCCCCTGGGTCTTGTTGATGAATTTAGTGTACACTTTTTTCATATTTATTTAAAAAATGGAAACACCATGGTATTTTGAAAGTAAGCTACAGAATGTCATCACTTGGGGTGTACAAAATTCAGGCAAACTTAGGAGGTGAAATTAAGTGTAATTATGTGAAATGCAAATCCCTCATTCAGTACAATATTTTAGCGATAAACTTGCGTCCATTTTTGGCACAAGGATACATTTAACGAAAGCACAGCAAACAGACTTTGTATTCTGTTGTTCAAGTGAGTGCTTAGTAAAATGGCACTTTTTGCGATAAATATGTACAGCAAATGGCACATAATTAGGCAAAGTGGCATAAAAATGTAATTTCAACGATTTTTAAATTGGGAAAGTGTTTCTATTTGTTAACTGTTTTAAATATAATTGGTTATTAGTTTGAAATTTTTAACCTATTTTGTACCTTATATGTAAAAGTAACATATATATATATATATATATATATATATATTCACTGAAAAAACCATAGGTTATAGACCATATATAGTTAGGAATTAGCATTTACAAAACCTTGAAAATTCACTGAAAAAACCATAGGTTATAGACCATATATAGTTAGGAATTAGCATTTAAAAAACCTTATTTTACTCACACAAAACCATTGAAATTCCATATATAGTTAGTTGCACTAACTATATATCGCGCACCCGCAATCCACTGCTGATCATGTCACATATTACATCATTCATGACATGGTCAGTGACATCACTGATGACATCACCTATGGTTTTTTCAGTGAATTTCAATGGTTTTTTAATAGCAAATATCATAAGCTGTCGAATGTCAAGTACGTGGTAAGTGAAAACATTTTCGTGTTTATGCACACTGATCTGCTTTGAATGGTGCCCCCCCCCTCATTTCTATTAGGAGTACTCTCTCTTTGCAGATAGTGAAAGGTAGTTAACGCAGGCCTTTGCCCCCGTTGTAATCCGTCGTGCCTGCTTCTCTCTCCATTTGATTGATTGTTATCCAAGTATTTACTGTTTTAGAATTAGTTCTCTTTGGTTCATTCTCTATTTACAAACAAACACAGAGTCGCAATACTCTGTTTAGTCTTTGCAGATAACGAAAAATCGTGTAAAAAAAAAAGAAAAGGAATCGAGCAAAATCAGTAGGCCACTAATGGGATCTCTTTTTGACCTCGCTAAAATAGAAACATTAGGAACAACCCCTCATGACAAATACAAAACTAGTGAGATGAACTGAACTCCACACAATGATGGCTGCAAAACAGCTCGGCTCCGCCACCCACCCCGCCCAAAATAACGATAAAGAGCGGCTGCCATGATTGGTTGCGGAATGGCCACAACGGAGCTACGAAATGGTGGTGCTCTCATGCTAACCCCAGCTTCAGTCTGAAACATCCAGAAACACTGTAGACTACCAATTCGATCAGTTCCGGTAGTGCCCCAATGTAACCCGGTAGAGAAGAACTAGCCCTCCCCTCTTTGACTGATGGTTCTTGTTGCCTGTCCCTTCTGTTGTCATTTAACAGAACTATTTAGCCTGCTGAAAGGGGTTGTGTTTCGACCGCTGGTTGGTGGAGACATTTTGACTATATTCTGGACCTGCGTTGTCGCGTAATGCGTCATATGACGCGCCGCGTTAGCGCATCCGGAAGTCATCCGGGGCGCGCAGCGCGTAACGTAAGCATAACAAGTCATGTGACTTGTTAATAAAACTTTTCATTGGTTCATTTTACTTTTCTTATTCTAATGATGAAAGCCTTGGTCATATCACCTAAAAATTACGCTTTTAATTACTTCCGAACATTATTTTTTCTTAAATATATGTTATAATGTTCCAGGCTAATGTACTTTCCCGGAAATTTTACAACTGTCCTGCAAGTAAAATATATTCTTTTTTCGAGAAAAAGAGCGTTTCTTCGTCCCATGACGGAGCCGTTGAGCAAAAGAGGGTCGACCTGCTGTCTTAGTCGCCGATACGCCTGAATATGAGATTCTTATCGATCACTTTATGTTGCAGGAATAGAAAACACAACAGCCCTTGACCATTTATCTTTACTGCGTTCCTTCGTATTATACCTTTTACCCTTCATGTAATTGGTCTGCTTTATTTCACTTGCCTTTTAATGATTCCAAAACAGTGACTATTATTAAAAACTTTACCAATGTATATACTACTACCATGTTTTCTTTTAAAAACCTTTATTGTGAAAATTTCATTATACAAATACAAGCCTATAACCACGTGGGCCTGCCACGGAGCAAACTGTAATCGTATATGATGAATAGACATTTACACTGTAGAGGAACGTAACGGGCGGGCCATTAGGTTGCAAGAACTAAGGTGTCTAACAGTTACGGAATCGGTGGACGTACATTTTATAATTAAAATACGACAGGGCCAGTTACAATAAAATTATCTAGATATACATTTGCGGGCAAGTACCATGGGTGACGTTAATTCGAATTTTCAACAGTACAGTAATCAATAACACATCAGAACTTAATATCAATAGGGATGTCGAAATATTGAATCAATTCTCGTCCCCGCCCGCCATGTGCTTCAAAACTGCATACGTATCTCGTGATTTCAAGGTTCTGCAACCAGTACACAACAAGTTACGAGTCCCATTTATTCCGGCGCCATTTTGGGCGAGGACGGGCAGGTCCAGGATATAGTCAAAATGTCTCTACCAACCATCGACTATGATGATGTTCATATGCTGTATTTATTAGAGTAACACTCATCTGTCCACATGAAATTAATTTACCACAATCTAAACATGTCATTTTAATCTTTCCAAAGTTCTTCTAAATATTTGGGACCGTTTCCCTTGCCTCTGAAGCTCTCAGTGCCACTTCTTTGATGAATGTACTAGCAGGTCAGGGGTTCTCCTCCAAATCTCTCTTTTATGCAGCACTATAATTAATTGGTGCCACCTCTCCATATGACGATGCATGGTATAGTTACCACAACTATATTTTTTTTCGGTTCCTCTGGAGAGTTCATCGTGGCAGATGAAGCGTGTAACGTACCGGGCATTTACCTTTTTTTGCATGTACAGGAAAGGAAAAAAAAATCGAGCGTCCGAGTTCTAAGGTGTCCCAGGGCCATTTTAGTGGACCAGGCCCAAATCCAAAGAACAGGCCGCCATTTTGAGAGTCCTCTTGCAGCCGCCTGTCGCTGTAGCATCAAGAGCAGCCGAAACTCAGCTGAATGGCAACTGAAACGGTAAATGGGCGCCCCACTACATTTCAGCATTGTAGGATGACCACACCAGTACAGCAACTTGCTAGACATCACCTCGGTGCCATCCGGATCTCGGCGCCCCACTGCAGATGAAGTGCCTCTCAACTATGAAACCACCACGGTGACATCCGGATCTTGGCGCGTTGTGCTGCCTTCGGCCTATTCACACATCGGTCCGCTACTGACGCCATCTCACAGGCTAATGGGGTGACCCACGCCGAGTTTCAGCATTGTAGGATGACCACACCAACTTGCTAGACATCACCTCGGTGCCATCCGAATCTTGGCATCTCAACGCCTAGTGGTATCTTCCATACAGAAAATATTGTTACGCTGCCTTTGGCCCCATTCGCACATCAGTCCGCAACTTAGACATCACCTCGGTGCCATCCGGATCTTGGCATCTCAGCGCCTTGTGGTGTCAGTCAGAAAATATTGTTGCGCTGCCTTTGGCCCCATTCGCACATCAGTCCGCTACTGACACCATCTCACAGGCCAATAGGGCGCCCCACGCCGACTTTTACCATTGTACGATGGCCACACCAGTGGCACAACTTGCTAGACATCACCTCGGTGCCATCCGAATCTTGGCATCTCAACGCCTAGTGGTATCTTCCATACAGAAAATCTTGTTACGCTACCTTTGGCCCCATTCGCACATCGGTCCGCAACTTAGACATCACCTCGGTGCCATCCGGATCTTGGCATCTCAGCGCCTTGTGGTGTATTCTCTTCAGAAAATATTGTTGAGCTGCCTTTGGCCCCATTCGCACATCGGTCCGCAACTTAGACATCACCTCGGTGCCATCCGGATCTTGGCATCTCAGCGCCTTGTGGTGTCTTCTACTCCGAAAATATTGTAGAAAATATTGTTGCGCTGCCTTTGGCCCCATTCACACATCAGTCCGCTACTGACACCATCTCACAGGCCAACAGGGTGCCCCACGCCGACTTTTACCATTGTACGATGGCCACACCAGTGCCACAACTTGCTAGACACCACCTCGGTGCCATCCGGATCTTGGCATCTCAGCGCCTTGTGGTGTCTTCAAATCAGAAAATATTGTTGCTCTGCCTTTGGCCCCATTCGCACATCGGTCCGCTACTGACGCCATCTCACAGGCCAACGGGGCGCCCCACGCCGACTTTCAACATTGTAGGATGGCCACAGAAGTGCGACAACTTACTAGACACCACCTCGGTGCCATCCGGATCCTGGCGCGTTGTGCTGCCTTCGGCCTATTCGCACATCGGTCCGCTACTGACGCAAACTCACAGGCCAACGGGGCGCCCCACGCCGACTTTCAGCATTGTAGGATGGCCACACCAGTGCGGCAACTTGCTACACACCACCTCGGTGCCATCCGGATCTTGGCATCTCAGCGCCTAGTGGTGTCTTCTATTCCGAAAATATTGTTGCGCTGCCTTCGGCCCCATTCACACATCGGTCCGCTACTGACGCCATCTCACAGTCCAACGGGGCGCCCCACGCCGACTTTCAGCATTGTAGGATGGCCACACCAGTGCGGCAACTTACTAGACACCACCTCGGTGCCATCCGGATCTTGGCGCGTTGTGCTGCCTTCGGCCTATTCGCACATCGGTCCGCTACTGACGCAAACTCACAGGCCAACGGGGCGCCCCACGCCGACTTTCAGCATTGTTGGATGGCCACACCAGTGCGGCAACTTACTAGACACCACCTCGGTGCCATCCGGATCTTGGCGCGTTGTGCTGCCTTCGGCCTATTCGCACATCGGTCCGCTACTGACGCAAACTCACAGGCCAACGGGGCGCCCCACGCCGACTTTCAGCATTGTAGGATGGCCACACCAGTGCTGCAACTTGCTGGACACCACCTCGGTGCCATCCGGATCTTGGCGCGTTGTGTTGCCTTCGGCCTGTTCGCACATCGGTCCGCTACTGACGCCGCCTCACGTGCCAACGTATTTTCTCCGCATTTTACACCCTATGCCGCATAACAGGTCATGTGACTTGTTTATAAAACTTTTCATTGGTTCATTTTACTTTTGGTTTCCTAATGATGGAAGGCTTGATCATGTGACCTAAAAACAACACTTTTCATTGGATGAAAACTTTTTTTTTTTCCCAAACGATGAAAGCCCCACCTTGTTTCTGGATGTTTCAGACTGAAGCTGGCGTCAGCATGAGAGCACCACCATCTCGTAGCTCAGTCGTGGTCATTCCGCGAGCAATCATGGCAGCCGCTCCCCACCAGAAGCCTGCAGGAGTCGGAGCCCCCAAAACTTTTGATGAATTCTCAAGGCGGAGGGGACGCTTTCGAGAATGGGGTCCAAGACCTAGCAGACAAGCGTCCGATTTCCAAGGTGTCCCAGGGCCATTTCAGTGGACCAGGCCCAAAAAGGAAACAGCCTGCCGCCATTTTGAGAGTCCTGTGACAGCCGCCTATCGCTGCACCGCAAGAGTGGGCGCAACTCAGCTGAATTGCGGCTTTTGACACAGTGGACCAAAAACGGACGGAATGGCAACTGAAACGGTAAAGGGGCGCCCCACTACAACAGATGACACTCCACCTGGAGAGGCCCGTTCACGCCGCCTCCCCCGGGGCGCCCCACTACAACAGATGACACTCCACCTGGAGAGGCCCGTTCACGCCGCCTCCCCCGGGGCGCCCCACGCCGTTATTCGGAGCAGCATTGTAGGATACCAAAACCAGTGCGGCAACTTACTGGACATCACCTTGGTGCCATCGTTCTGCTGCCTTGGAACTATTCGCGCAACAGTTTGCTACTGATGACCCACCCCCCGCGACGCCCCATGCTGTTATTTGCTGGGTGGCAACTTACTAGACATCACTTTCGTGTCATCTAGATTTCAGCGCGTTCTGCTGCCTTGGAACTATTCGCACAACAGTTTGCTACTGATGACCCACCCCCCGCGACGCCCCACGCCGGAAATCTGGACGTTGTGCTGCGTTGGGACTATTAGCACAGCCGACCGCTACTTCGTTGTTTTTCCCTAAAAATGTTTATATGTTATTACTATATTTGTTTTCTTGTATATATTTATAAATTATTAAAGTTTTATAATCTTACTACTTTGTCGGAGTGCTATATATTTTTAATGTGACACATAATTGTAAAAACTTTGATGTACAAAGAGTCATCCCTGGAATCTTCCGCTTCAGGCTCGGTCCCCTCCCCAATCACAATACAGGATGGTTTTCAGATAATAGCAACGCTTCTGCTGTGACGGATCTCATCGAGTGTGGGCCTTGATCTACTATAACTCCTTTGAAGAGGGGTGATTCTTTACAGCTGTGGCCATAAACTACATCTGCAGGGCTAGCTGATACCCTAGGACCAGCCTGGACAATCGGACACAGAGGAAAAGGAGTGTCAGAGGGTGCGGTAGTGAATAGGGCGAAAGGGAGGTGTCGGGCGGGCACAGGGTGTGATTCTCAGGGAAGAGCAGCGCAGATGGGGGGAGGTTTATTACCCATGCATAAGACAGAGAGCGGGGGTGACCACTGCCTGGGGGAGATGCTTGCGAGGGTGGGGAGCCATGCTAAGGATCGACAGCGTGCACAGAGTGGGTCTGGTCAAGGCATCTACAATGGCTGCCGTGCACGACAAAAGTGTGGCATTTGAAAAAAGACAAGATGGCGCAGACAATGTTTTTCAACACTTCCTGATTTCCTTCGAATCGAACGTTAACAGACGTTGGGGCATATTACCAAAGTTAAGCGATATTTATCCCTAACGATGCTTAGCAACGATTTTTTTACCGTCAGAAATTATCGCAGATAAACCTTGCTATTATCAAGGTTTATCGGAAATACGATAAAAAACGACCGCAATGCATTAATATCGCTGAAAACTCAGCGATATTCATGCATTACCGAGCTAATGCTCTTAGCCATGTTATCCACCTCCCATTGGATAACATGGCTAAGAACTGCTCAGGGCAGGTGGTAGCTTTTGGAGATATTCGCGCTTATCTCGAATATTTCCAAAAGTTGATAATAGGAGATAGCGATGTTAGCGACTGTTTCCAGTCGCTAACATCTTGGCATGCCCACTTTGCATGTCATTAGTGATAAATATCACTCACATGCAAAGTGGGGCCCAAGATGGTCGCTATCTTCTACTAGCCGTCGCTAACTGGTGTTAGCAACAGCTAGGTAATACACATATAATTTTATCTCCGCGAAGCGGAGCGCTGTTACAGATATATATCTTGTTTCTGAACGTTAATTTCTCAAAATGCACTGAAGCACATATATTGAGACCTAGCAAAGGCACATCGGGCTACCAGTCCCTACAATTTTGCCAAGTTTCGTGCAAATCCATTCAGCTGATTATTATTATTTTAATTTTTTTTTGCCCCGCGGGGCCCTTTTAAAACCTCCACATCAAACCTAGGGGGTGAGCGACAATGTACTATGCCCCCTTATGGTCATTTGCCCCTTCGCTTTGGCCTCCTCTTGTCTCTCGATCCTACCGAGAGACAAGATGGCGGCCGCTACGGACTGTTTGGAATGTTGACAGACGCCGGAGAACCAATCAGCTTCGCTTCACAAAGCTCCGTTGCGCGAAAAGTACGCGTAGCGGAGCGCTGCCCGGTCCGCTGTTAGAGATATATATCTTTTTTTGAACATTAATTTCTCAAAATCCACTGAAGCACATATATTGAGACCTACAAAAGGCACATCGGGCTACCAATCCCTACAATTTTGCCAAGTTTCGTGCAAATCCATTCAGCCGTTCGGGCTAAAAGTGAGGCCAACCGCCCTATGGAAATTAACATGGGAAAAACGCGTTTTGGGACCCCCCTTATTTCTCGGCCCCCCCTTGACGAACCCCCCCAAAATTTTCAGGGGCTGCTCAGAAACAAAATGTGCCATTTTCCTGAAAATTTCAGCCAATTCCGTCCACAAACGCCAAAGTTATTAGACATAGAATTTTCAAAAATCCCATAGGGAAAAAATCCTAACTATAATATATATATATATATATATTCGACAGAATATCGACCATCAAGAATATCGTCGACCAGATTATCTAATTGCAGGTAAGAAATATCTAATTATTTAATATCGATGTTAGTAATATCGTTAGTCAAAATATTGTTGTTAATAATATCGATTATTTTAGTGTTTTGTATGTTAGTATGTTAGTATATGTTAGTATATGTGTTAAAAATATAGCTTATTTTTGTAATGTATGTTTGAATATTTTAAAAGTAATACATTTTACGTTAATACATTTTTGCATATTTTATTTATGTAGCAGGTTTAATAATTTTTTTGAAAACATAAATATTGTATTTTAGTTCTGTAGCAGGTTGTGGGTTTATAGGGGACTAGTGTGGGAAGTAAATTAATTTTAATTATTTAATAATTGTATTAATTATTATTGTTGTATTTAATAATTTCTATTAATTGTGTTAATTAATTTGTTACTAATTAATCATTAATTGGTTACTAATTAATAATTTATTGGTAAATATGTTAATTGTGTGATTTTTTTGAGGAGCGGGTTGTTGTTTTATAGGGTAGTAGGATGGGAAGTAATTTAATTTTAATTAATTAATAATTTAATTAATTAATATGTTTGTATTTAATAATTGACATTGGTAATTGTGTTAATTAATTTGTTAATTAATTACATATTATTTGGATATGGATTATTAGTTAATAATTGCTAAATATGTTAATTGTGTAATTCTTTTATAATTTTGTTGGGGGTTGATAAGGGAGTAGTGTGGGGAGTAATTTAATTTTAATAACTTTTTTTATTTTTTATATACAATCTTTATTTAAAGTAATTTTATAGTGTTAATTGTGTGAATGAATTTATTTATAATTGTTTTTAATTTGCTTGTTAAGTATTATTAGTTAATTAATTAATTGTTAAATAATTATGTTAATTGTGTAATATTTTACAATATAGGTGGTAATGTTCATAGGAGAATATAGTGGGAGGTAAATTATTTTTGAAAAATTAATATTTTGTTAATCAATTTTAATTATTTTGCAGGAGTGTGAATACTAAATTATGCCCCTCCACTATCCAACACTTTCCTTACTGTTACACTTGGTGGAGTGGGATAGTAAATTATTCCCACCCGCTATCCAACAATTTCCCTACTGTTGCACTCGTTGGAGTCGGAATAGTAGTTTTCACCCACCCGCTATCCAACACTTTCCTTACTGTTGCACTCACTGGAGTGGGAATTGTAATTTTTATATACCCGCTATCCAACACTTTCCCTACTGTTACACTCTCTGGAGTGGGAATAGTATTTTTTACCCACTCGCTATCCAACACTTTCCCTACTGTTGCACTCGGAGTAGGAATAGTAATTTTCACCCACCTGCTATTCAACACTTTTCCTACTGTTGCACTCACTGGAGCGGGAATAGTAATTTTTACCCACCCGCTATCCAACACTTTCCCTACTGTTGTACTCGTTGGAGTGGGAATAGTCATTTTTACCGACCTGCTAGTAAATTATTCCCCTCCGCTAGCCAACATTTTTCCTACTGTTGCACTTACTGTAGTGGGCATAGTAATTTTATTTCCTACGCTATCCAACATTTCCCTACCTTTATAGTTAATATAGTGTAAAATATATTTTTGAAAAATATATACATTTTAATATTTTCATGTATTTTATATATATATATATATATATATATATATAAGTATTTATAACTTTTCTTATGTTTCTAACATTTTATAATTAAATTAAATAATTATTAATATTATTAAGTTAATATATATTTTTTTAAATGATGTTTAACTTTTTTATAGCACATTTATCAGTTTGTAACATTTACTAATAATTCTAACTATGTTTTTATTAATCATATTTATTATTTAATCATTTTTATATTATCTTTTAGACATTTTTAAAAAAACTATATTTTAAACTATATTTGAAACAATTATATTTTGGTTTCGATGTTTTTGTACTTACCATTGTAGAGCTAGGCTGTCGATATTCTGTCCATCGATATTTTAAACTTGATATTCCTATAGGTCGACATTCTTAACGTCGATATTCTGTCAGTGATCTGGCGACAGCATTGTTGAAGGCAGACCAGGCCCTTTCAGGTAAAAGGAAATCTCCACCCCCTACTCTAAATGCAGCCCAGGTCTATTCAGACCAACCCTGACTCATCAGGCTCTCTGGAACCACTGCTCCTCTCCAGCCCCTGTCATCCAAAAGCCAGACATGCAATACACAAACCTAGCAGAGGCATACTGGATGGCTACGCAATAAAATATCTACTTTCTAAAAGTGGTATTTTCAAACACAGAATGTAAAAATCACCCTCAATAAAAGATGCAATTCAAAATTCTGATTTCAGGCATACTAAACTTTATTCTCCTACCTTGTTCCCAGGGGTAGTTATGTTAATATGATATTATAAACAAACTCCCCATTCTATTCTATGGGAACAGGTAGCCTTGCAATAGGGAAAAGTACATTTGCAGTATTTCACTATCGGACATGCCACACACATCCCACCCCAGTTTCAGCGGAGTAAGTTCGACATTTTGTTTATTCACTATGGCATACAGACGCATTTTGACCACAGCCGTGCTCTTGATCACATGTATACATATATACAAGATAAAAGCCTTTCAGGCTTAGAGTGCTGCATAAATTATGCCAAAAATGAATCAGGGAACTCTGGGTAGTTCCATGTTTAGTTGAAGAGTAGCTTATTAATGTGGACCACTCTACATCCTCACGACACTCAGAATCTGCTCACCACAAAGGTTTGTTTTACTAGCAGAGTTTTTAAGCATAGTCGTCACTGGGTAGGTATAGTTAGGATTACCTTTACATAGACTTCTTTAGGCAGTGCTACTGCAAACACGGCTGAATTACACCAAATTTGGCAGGAAGCTAGATCTTGGTCGACATATTTTTCTTTAATTTATATCCGTTCAGTAGTTTTTGAAAAATAAAGTTACACAAATATTTGTATAGTTGGACAGTTGAGTCTGCTAGAGTCTCTCAAGAGTCTTGCAGAAGGGCACATTGAAAAATAGAGTGTTCTGATTGGCCCAGGGAGCTTTTTTTCCCTTGGGCCATCTTGCTGCTATGGCAGTCAGACTCACGTGGGAGCGAGCTCTCTGATTGGCTAATAAAAGCTGATATACGGGGGCAGGGTAGGAATATCCTGACCCATGAAGGGGCCCCTCCAGTCCAAAATAAAATAAAATTGGCCGTTTTTACCACAATCCCATGACACTCCAGTGGGCGCGCAAAAAAATTGCACCACCATTGATATATATATAATGTGATCAAGGGCTGCATAGCCCGAAACGCGTCGTCGTGAGAGGTGATTAATAGAGTTTTTCTTGCCTGAAAATCTGCTGCAGAGGCCTGAGTCTCCTTCCTCGCCAGGCGCTTGCTGGAAGTGGTCGGGGTAATCTTTGGATATATATATATATATATATATATATATATATATATATATATATATATATATATCCAAAGTTATAGTTAGGACATAGTTTAAATAGTAAAAGTGTTTTTGGCTTGCCTATAACGTTGGTGCAATTTCACAATTTCACAAATCTCCACAAACCTTTCCCAAAAAAAGACATTGGTGATTCTTGTTGTTCATTGGAAGTTCCGGGTGCGATCCGTCAAGTGGGGTCCAGCAAATAGGGGGGTCAAAAAATGTGCGTTTCCTATGTTAGTTCCCATAGGAATTTGAAACATGACTACAACCCGAGCCGCTGATGGGAATTACACCAAGTTTGACAGAAAGGTAGCTCTTGGTCCAGAAAGCGGCCTTTTTGTAAATTAGTGTAAAGCCATTTAATATATTTTAAGATATTAAAAGAAATCCATATTTGTATATCTTGTGATGCGAAGGCCCTGCAAACCCTCCTGATCTCGTGCTCAGGTCTGATTGGCTGCCAACACTTCAACAAGGAAGTGTTGGCAGCCATCTTGGAGCTTGGCTTCAGCCTGGTCCCAGAAAAAACATTAAAAGAAAAGGGGGCAGGGTATGAATACCCTGACCTAGCTCTGGTCCTGGTGTCCAGCTGGGACTCTGTCAGGGCTAAAAAGGTTTGCCTGGACATTGTGGCGGAGTCACAAATCGGTGGCAAAGATAAAAAAAAAACAAGCGGAGTCTCCCTTGCTTGTTTTGAATGAAGCCCCAGAGTGGGCCAGGTCCCGAAAGAATGCGAATTTTGTTAAAAGTAAGAGGGCGCGCATGGGGCCCCAGCCAAGGGCTTATATTTGCCTTGGGAACTACGACCTCCCCAGGGGTATTGTTAATATTTAGCGGGCCACGTGGATCTCCCAGACCCTAGGGACCACCACCTCCCTAGGGCTATTTTTTAAATTTTGCGGTAGGCCACGCTAAACCCCAGGTTCAGGGACCACCACCTCCCTGGGGCCAATTACTTTGTAAAAATGAGGGAGGGGTGCTGGCCCGTGCACAACAATGAGGCCCCCCTCCTGGAGCCACTAATGGCCCTGGTAACCGCCATACCTACCCTCGGGAGCTAGCGGATTGTGTTTGCTTGGCAGGAACAGCAAGCTGCTACGGCTTGAATGAAGCAGCAGTTTCATCTCTTTCCCTGCCAGCAGACATGGTGGCAAGGAAAGAGATGAAACTATTGCTCTTGCACGTTGGGAGCTGCATTTCCAGCAGCTCCCAACGTGCGGGAGGAAGGCCAACAGCCGCAGGAGGCGGGGAGGTGGCTGGGACTGCAGGGGCCTTGAGGCCCCAGGGAGGAGGACTGCACAGCCCCGTCCCCCATTGAATTGTGATGGGCCCAGGGAATTGGGTTTCCGGGGCTGAAATCAGTCCAGGAAAGGGGGGAACGTGTTGCTCCCTCATTGAATTTTGGCAGAAAAACAACCAGAAAAGGCAACACTGAGTACATAAAAACAAGTAGGAAAAGCAAAACAGAGTGCAGAAAAACTAACAGGAAAGGCATAGCAGAGGGCAGAAAAACATGCAGAAACAGGCAAAACAGAGCAGAAAAATGATCATGATAGACAAAACAGAGGGCTAAAAAAAGAAAAAAATACAAAATAGAGCTGAAGAGGACACTCAGACAATCACAACCACTCACAGACCCACTCAGAGTCTCACACACCCACTCATAGACCCTCTGACGCACACATACACCCACTCACAGTCCCACTCAGAGACTCATGTACCCACTCACATACCCAGACACTCAGGTACCCACTCACTGATCCACTCAAACCCCTAGACAGCCATTGTCACACCCACTCAGAGACTCATGCACTCACTCACAGACCCACCCAGACACTTACATATCCACTGACAGATCCACCTCGCTGTCACACACTCTCAAAGGTGACAGGTTACAATTAAACAAAAACCTTAGAATTTACTGAAAAAAACAAAGGTTAAACGGATGTTATAGTTAGGCTCACATTTCACTCATACAAAAACATAGAACTTCAGTTGTTACCTGAGCGAACTGTAACTTACTCATTCGCAATGCACTGCTTATGACCTCACATACTACATCACTCATGACATGTTCAGAGACATCACTGATGACATCTCAAATGACATCACTGATGACATCATCCACAGACCCACTCAAATACCCATACAGCCTCTCATATACTTACTCACACACTCAGAGAACAATGTACATACATATTCAAAGATCCATACAACTTGTCACAAACCCACTCACTCTTCCAAGGAATCCTCAACATACCCACTCACTCCCCATACAGCCACTCACAGAACCACTCACTCACTCCTACATCTACTCATATCACCCATACAATGAACACAGCCTTACTGTCACCCATACAGCTTCGTTCACACCTGCTTAATCAATCTTACAATAACTCAGCCAGCCAGTCACTTCTCCATACAGCATCTCAACAGACCTATTGACACACCCATACAACTCGCACATCCATTCACAGTCCCACAACCACTTACATACCCATTCACTCCTCCCTACAAGAACTCAAACAGCCACTCACTCACCCATACAGCCACTCAGACAGCCACTCATCCACATATACAGACATTCACATAGCCACTCACTCACCGATACAGCCACTCACTCACTCACACACCTAGTCCTTAACCAATAAAGCCATTCACACAGCCCCTCGCTCACCCATATAGCTACTCACACAGCCACTCACTCACCCATACAGCTACTCACACACCCACTCACCCAGCCATACAGCCACTCACACACCCACTCACACTCTGATACAGCCACAAAGCCACTTACATTACATATGTTATAAATAGTATACAGCATTACTAGTACAGAAAGAATAGTAATTTAACTTATGGTGTAGCTTAGTATATATCTTTAAGTCTCAGAAGCATTAACCAATCACTTACACTCACTGGATGATGTTATCAGTGTGTCATAAGTGATGTCACTGACCATGTCATGAATGGTGTAATATGTGAGGTCATAAGCAGTGCATTGGGGGGTGCGTAAGTTATAGTTAGCTCAGGTAACTATAACTGCTGAATTTCTATGTTTTTGACCTAGGGAAATGTGAGCCTAAATATATCGTCCATTTAACCTTTGTCTTTTTCAGTGAATATAAGTATAAATGTGTATGTACACATATATATGTGTGTGTATATGGATAAATAACTATATATATATATATATATATATATATATATATAGATTGCACATACAAATCTGTTTTTGCACATAGCACTTTAGTTGGAATCAACTATACCTCAACTTAGCTAAATTACTGGGGCTCCAGTAACCTTGCACGAACTGAATTGTTTCAAACATTGAATCAAAATGTATTTATACAGTTATTTAAAATGAGTCAATTTTATACAAATGTAAGTATGGGTTAACAACACTTACTCATATATACAATAACATATACTTTGATTTACTGTTGTACAACAAGATCCCCATATTGATGTACTAGCCTACTTTGAGCTAGCTTTTAACGAAACTTAAATATAGTAATTTTGCGCAAACAAATGATAATCTTTGCACTTTGCACATAGCACTTTTTTGCACTTAAACACTTTAGAATTAGGCATAGGTGGGTCTATTTAGGATGAAAAATGAAGTCTAAAATAACATAGGGCGCTTTAATTGTATATGCCTATATTTTAACATGAATTGCGATAGAGTAACTCTTTTATGTCTATGATTGTAATCTTAAGACACGCAACTTCATGTTCTGACAAAATGTATTTAAACCAATGCTCACCTTGTCACTGTGTCATGTGATCAAGGCCCGAGGGAGGGGTCGAAACGCCTCATGGCGTCTAAGCACTGATTAAACACTAAACGAGCACGAAATTGTGGTCCGTTCTTCAAGTGTGCTATCTGCATTGAATCGAACGGACCCTTTGGATATATATATATATATATATATATATATATATATATATATATATATATATATATATATAGAGAGAGAGAGATAGAGAGACATCGGGTGAGGGTAAGGGTCCTCCCCAAACCGTTTTTGTCCCTGGTGAGGTTCCGTGGTTTTTGGAACTGGACTCCATTTTGTTTTGCGTTGTTCGAGACGCCATTTTGTGTTGCTCTCACGTAGGCCATAGGGATAAACGAACGAACGAAGTTACATGGGCCTCGTTGTTCATGTACATATTAACGTGGGCCTTTTCGACTTGCGAGTGAACTGCAAGATGCTGACCCCTTCACCTGAAACTGACCCTTCCACGAAGTTTTGTTATCTGATAGTAATCTGGGAATCCAATCATTGTTCAGGATATCGTTAGTCTTTAGTTTCTTGCACATATCTTATCCTACTCTATATCTGAATTGCTCTTTTCTTTATGTCTTTTCATTACATGGGTAGTGCTTTCAATTATGGGTTTGTCCGGCTTTTGGTAATCGAATTTGGGACAGTCCTAATAATTAACTTGTGGGGTTGGTACAATGTAAAGTGAGCTTTTTTGGAATGTTTTAATGTATAGAAATGTGTTTCTATTGGTCAGAATTTGCCGCAATGGGTGTGCATTCGTAATGGGTTGAAACTGTGTATAAAAGAAGATGTCTTGCTCTACGAAAATTGAGCAGGTTCCTGAGTTGTACACCGTGTTGTATTGCTTGGTTCACTGTTATTAGCTGCAGCTAACAAATTTGATCTCTGACGCCACCTAGAAGTATTCCGTGTCTATGTTTGCCAAGACAGGAGAATCCGAAGACATCGGGTGTGTCCCTGGCACCGCCGGTTCTGAAAAAGACCCGGTTCTTCAGTTGGCGCCCAAGCGGTACCGGTCCAAGCCCGAGGTTCGAGAGGAGCCGAGTGAGGAAATTCTGGAGGAAGGCCGCCACTTCATCGACCCCTGTATGTCGACGTGGACCGAAGGTGTTTTCTGCGAGGCTTCCCGCTTTCCGACGGCTACGAAGGACTGCTGCCCTGACTGTCGCCCTGTCTTGGACCCTTGATAGATGCTTTGTAGAGCGAGACGATAGACGGTCTTCTGGTGGCGTGACAGTATAAGTGGGTCGCTTCCATGACTTTGTTTGGTTCTTGGTATTGGTTTGATTCGGTTACTGCAGCAATCGAAGCCGAGGGGCTCGTATATTTGCAAGAGTATCGATAGTCGATAACCCCTTGAAGTTGGAAGCTAGATTAGCGAGCTATAAGATGCCTGGTCTTAGCAATCTTAGAAAATGGTTTAGTTGTGGTTGCAAAAGGGATTCCCGATTGGAGGATTCATGTCCGATACCTCCGGTTGGAACTCCGACTTATGAGCTCTATTCAAAACACGGAGTGGGTCCTATTACTTATAATGAAGTCTGGGTCCACTATACTAGGAAGGATGGTGTCTTACGATGGCCCCAACATGGTAGTTTCGAATCAAATATTTTAGATAATCTGGAAGTTGTGCTATTCAAGAAGAAAGCCCGGCCGGCAATGTTTGACTCTTTCCGCCTTTGGCGCAAGGAAGCCAAACAGAGATAAATTAAACAAGCTAAAAGAGATAAGAAAGATAAGAATATGTCAGTACTACAAGCTGCTAGGCAGTATAGGGACGATGGAGAGGAGCGAGCGAGTGAAGTTTTAGATAGGCAGCGTTGTATGGCCATAGATAAATGTTATCCGGCCTTGCCGTCTCCTCCTCTGAAAGTGATTGAAGATCTTGAAAAAGATCCTTTGATCTCTCACTTGTTGAGATTGCCACCTCCTTATGTGCAGGGTGCTACTGCACCTCTATTACCCCCTGTTGTTCCACCCTTTGTTGTTCAACCTCCTGCTGTTGTTCAGCCACCTGGTACTCCACAGATGGTTTTGCCTCCTCCTGCGCAACCCGCTCTAGGGTCGCCAGCTTTGCTACCAGCTTTGCCTTAAACTCCTTTGCCTTCTACTTCTGCATCTGGGACTCCTACTGTTCTTATTCCTACACCTTCTTTGCCTCAAAATACTTATTCTCCTTTTCTTATGTCTGCTTCTTCTCCTTCTGTTCGAAAACGAATGACAGAAACTGTTTCTAATTTGTTGTCTCCATTGTTTGGGTCACTGAATAAGACCCCTGTTTCGGAACGTAAGCAGAGTCGTAGTCAGCTACCTAGTTCCGAGGAACGGGCTGTGTTGGATTTATTGGCTCGTAGATGGATTATAAATGCCTCAAGGTATAATTTGTAAGCATGGGCGTAAAATCCGTTCCGCTCGCGGAATTTGCGGATTTTCGGCAAATTCGCAATCCGCAAACTCTAGCGAATTTGCAGAAAATCCGTAAATTCGCACGCGGCGGATTTTTTTTCTTGGTGATACAATTTTGCGGCGAGCGGCGTTCACTTACCGTCATTCAGCGTTTGCAGAGTTGTTTTTCTCGATATTTTGCGAGTGCTGCGCCATTTTGGATCTTGCTGCGGGATCCTGCGGGAGATTGTCGACCGCGATTACGTCATCGCGCCTTGCCACCTTGCACAGCACGCATCGCGAGAGTTCGCAATTGCGAACACGTAGGTGCGCCGGGCAGCAACAATCTCGCACTCGCGAAATACAGATTTTGCAATTCTGCACAAGAAATCCACCAGCAAACAGCATAAACCTTCAGAAAATGATGATTTTTATCAGAATCATTCCTCAGGTTGACATTTGCCTGCACTTTTTTTTAGCAAGGAGTCCATTTTGGAAGGAAGTGCCCCATAGTCTCCAACTTTCTGTTCCTGTCCAGCAGGCTCTTCCCAGTGCTTTCTTCATGTGCTGGTCACTTTCATTTGGACCTTGACCTGGAAGGATTACTCTTTGTGGATGCTGCTGGATATTTGGATTTAAGGCCTTTTTGACTTTCTTTGGATCACTTTTGGATTAGAAATCAACTTTCACAAGTAAGTTTGTTTGGGGCATTACAGTTGCTGCAACTACAATTTTGGAACTTTTTCAGAACATTAAATAAAATATATTGTGGGTAGCCACAGTATCCAGTAGGGCCAGGGTTAGTTATGGGTGCATGATACAACTGTTTTGTTGAATTTAAACATCATTGAGGCCATGGATGGGCTGGGATTGTGCTGAATTTTGTGTTTTTTGTCGATTTTTTGGGGGCTGCTGTTGTGACCTTTTGCCCAGGGGTAGTGAGTGGTGCATGGACTGAGTCTGCCTGTGGGCTCTCACTCTCTTTAATGTAAACATCCTGGATGGCATTGGATTGTGGTGATTTTTGTGTGTTTTTCGTTTTTTTTGGGGTGTTCTGTTGATGTGGACTGGCCATGTGGGTGGTGGTGGCCATTTTGAGTGCTTGTACAGGCAGGCCCTCCACATGTGCTTGGGGTGCAAGGGGCTATTTTGAAGACAGGCAGTGTCTGAGGCCTGCACCCATTTTGCCTAGCTTTCATCCATTATGCCCAGGGGTAGTGAGTGGTGCATGGGCCTAGTCTTTCTGTGGGGTGTCTTCTTGAATTTAAACATCATTGAGGCCATGGGTGGGCTGGGAATGTGCTGAATTTTGTGGTTTTTGTCGATTTTTTGGGTTGTATAACTGATGTTCCTCTGTCTTCCATTGCTTTTAGGTGCACAAGAGAACCACCAGTGCCAGGAAGACGTCCTGCTGCGGTGTGTGCAGCACAACGTCACGTGTGGCCACAGACAACTCTGCAACTTGTGCAATTGCGGCCTGCTGTTCTGAGTGACATCTGAAGAAGATGGCCCCAAAAAAAGTTCCCCGTAGCTCCTCTAGCAAGAAAGATGCCAGAAAGGAGCAGAAGAAGCAAGTTACCAAGCAAACTGGTGTGCCGCCCGCCACATTTTTTGGGAATAAAAAAAAAAAGTACGCCTGCAGCAGCAGCGGGATCTGCTGGGGACCAAGCTGGGAGCAGCACCCCGCTCCATTGGGCTCAGTGCCACCACCCCCACGCCAACTTAAGTCCAAGCCCTTGAGTGCTGCAGAGGCAGCCAGTCTACTTGTTCAATCACCATCGACCAGTGATGTTGGCTCATCGCAAGAAAGTAGCAGCAATGTGCAAGTACAAGCCCAAGTACATGTGGAAGGAGAGGCGGCGCAAGGAGAGGAGCAAGCAGAGGTGCATGGAGGGGCACAACAAGTGCCCACAGTAGTTGTTCCTCCAGAAATAGGGGCACATCTGGAAATCGACAATCAAGCCGAGGTATCATTCGAGGAAGCCACTCCTCCTGATGATCATTCATTGTCTTCCACATCCCCAGCAAGGAAAAGATCAAGGGTGGTGGTGTCTACATCTTCTTCAAGCCCACCTCCTTCTGGTGATATGGATCTTACTTGGGAACCAGCACCACTGCCGTCTGAGAGTGAGGCTGAGGCACACCATGATCTGACAAAGGTAGCTAAGCGTAAAAGGAAGGTCGTCGAAACTCTCATAGTTATGGAGTGTGATGACGCTCAACAAGGAGTGGCGTATACTCCTGCTGCTGAAGACTCTCACGACGACGACGCAGTCATCACTAACGTCACTGACGCCCCAGCGGGCATGCAGCAAACAGACATTTTGACCCTAGCCCGACAAGCTGCTGAGCGTGATGATGAAGTCGACGAGGAGGCAATGGGAACACCACAATCATTGAAGTTAACTAGTACACCACCACCTACCGCTTCCATATTTCTTCCTCGCCAGAAGGGACCTCCATCCACCTCGACCTCAATTAGTGGTGGGCAAAGTGCACAACGTAGTAAAGTTCAGCAATACGCATCCTCCACTTCATCTGGCATTAGCATCATGACCACCACCAGTATCGCCTCCTCTGGCCCCCCCAGACATTTCAAGTCCGCAGTTTGGGACTTCTTTAGTGTTTGCCCAAAAAAGGAAAACCTAGCCATTTGTAGCATTTGTAAGCTTGCAGTTAGTCGTGGTAAGCTTGGTACCAACTATGGTACCGGAGGCCAGAGAGGTCATCTTAAGAGACAGCACCTTGTCCAATGGCTTGCGCACCTAAAGAAGATCAAGGAAGCCCGAATTGGAAGTCAAGAAAACGTTGATGTTCCATCTGATGATGACGAGGAGGAAGAAGCGTCACACGCTTCACTTACACGCATTACCCCTGTCAGCACACCCCCTGTGAGCCACACTAAGAGTGTGGGACAGAGTGAGACACCAATGCGAAAAAGTTCATCAGCGAGCGTAACTGGGTCGAAGAAGTCATCCTCATCATCCCGTAAAATGGTCCAGGGCAACATTAGAACCATGTTGTTTTCAGACGCGCCATATGAACACAACCACCCAACCGCGCGTCTGTATAACACTAAGCTGGCTAAAATGCTAGCGCTGGACCTTCTCCCTTTTTCTTTTGTAGAAGGAGTTGGTTTTCTAGAATTAGTGGCAGCGCTGTGCCCTAAATGGAAGGTTCCTAGCCGGTTCTATTTTGCCCGAGTTGCGGTTCCAGCACTACATGAAGATGTGCTGGAGGTGATTGGGGCAGCTTTGCAGAAGAGTGCTGTTCACACTATACATCTGACAACAGACATGTAGACCAGTGGCGCAGGCACTGATTACATGTGCATCACTGCACACTGGGTCTCTTTTTCAGGGGTTAAAGTAAAGCTAAACGCAGGTGCTGACCTGGACCAAGTTTTTAAAGCTGCTCGGAAACATGCAACACTAGCCATGTTTGGCTTGGAGAAACGTCATACAGCAGAAAACATTTTGAATGAGTTTAACACAAAGGTCTTTCACTGGCTGTCCCCAAAAAAACGCGAGATTGGTTATGTTTCCACGGATAATGGCGCCAATGTAGTTAAGGCCATGGATCTGGGTAACTATTTCAGAGTGCCGTGTTTGGCGCACTGTATAAACCTGGTTGTTAAAAAATTATTGGATAAAGACAGTCCAGCATGCGAGTTAGTGGTCACCTGCCGAAAAATGTGCAACCATTTCAGCCATTCTTTTAAGGCCCGGAAGCATCTGAAGCGCCTGCTACATGAACGTCGAATGCCAGTGAAAGCACTCATCCAGGAGGTGCCAACACGTTGGAACTCAACCTTCTACATGCTTGAGCGTCTGTATGAGCAGTTTACGGTACTCGATCAGTATTTCCTTACACTGGGTACAGCTGTGAAGGAACTGAGGTTACATGCGGCGCAATGGGAGCTAGTTAAAAGCCTGACAGACATGCTTCGTCCTTTTAAGGTCTTCACGCGTGCAGTCAGCAGGGAGGACAGTAATTTGGGAAAAGCTATCCCATTGTTGCGCATGCTGGAGCACAAACTGAAGGCGGTGTCTTTTAAGTTTCAAAAAGATGAAGAAAAGCAAGAAGCTTTTGTTTTGGCAGAGAAATTATTAGAGCGCCTACTTGGCGATGAACGTCTTCAAAATATCCACTCAGAACAGCATTACATTTGTGCTACTAATCTGCATCCACGCTACAAAAAGGCAGTGCATTATTTCCTTTTGGTGATGAAGATGTTACAAAGTACAAACATTGGCTAGCCTTGTCAGCCATGAGGTTTGAAAGAGAACGGCAGCAAATTCAAGGAAGAGGCAGTACATCAGCAGGCCATCCCCAGTCTAAAGACTCCACTTCTGCACCTGTGGCTGTGGCAGAAGTGACCTCTCAGCCGTTAAAGACACCGGCAACCGGATCATCTGCACCAGACACAACATAAATATCGGGTGATGAAGAGGATTGGCTAGCTGAGCTTGGGTTTGGTTCTCAAAAGGTCCGAGCAAAAAGTAAGCAAAGTGGAGGAAACGTGGAGAACCTTGAGTCGATGGTGCAGGACTATCTGAATGACTCAACAGAGGTCTATGTTAATGCTGACCCATTGGCGTATTGGCATGGGAAAAAAGAATTGTGGCCAGAGATCACCAACCTGGCTATACATTACTTGTCTTGCCCACTCGCAAGTGTGTCTTCTGAGCGTGTTTTCAGTGCTGCTGGTGGCATTGTAACTTGCAAACGGACCCGCCTCTCGCCTAAAAATGTGGAGAGGTTAACAATGATCAAGATGAATGAGCACCTCATACCACCAGATTACAAAGTACCAGATTGCACGACGGAAGAAGACGAGGAGGACAGCAACTTAGATGAGGGAATTTCTTCTGTGTTAGGTGACACTGGCCTTCTCCTGTCTGAATTCGTAGAGTATGAGGACGAACTCTTCTTCCCTGACACCGAGCCCTGAAAATGAGCCAATGAATCAGAAATTTTCTTTTTCGTACTTATTCACTTTTATTCCTGTGTTTCTGTCTTTCTTTGTTTTGCACAGTTAATATAATTAAAACTTTAATCACCTGTACTTTTGCTTTTTGGCTGTTTGGGGGTCTTCTACTTGTTTTCGCCTGGGTTGACGGCTCTGGGGCCATTGCTGGGAAGGTCTAACACCGGATAAAACTGGTTTGGACAACATCCACGAGGAAAAAGTTTTTGCAGATTCTGACTTTTCGCTCAATGTAGCGTTTTTGGGGGCCTGTTTGGGGGGCTTCCTGGTGTTTGTAGGTGGGTTTCGGGGTCTGGGAGCAACACTGGGTATGGGTAGTTTTGATAGCAAGAGGTTTGAAGGGAATCCATGAAGGCAGAGGGGATTTAGGGCCTAGCTGCAGAGCGCGCACTGAGTGATTTTGCAAATTTTCAGGAAAGTGACAAAGTCCACATTTTTGTACTTTTGCTTTTTGGCTGTTTGGGGGTCTTCTACTTGTTTTCGCCTGGGTTGACGGCTCTGGGGCCATTGCTGGGAAGGTCTAATACCGGATAAAACTGGTTTGGACAACATCCATGCGGAAAAGCCTTTTGGCACTTTTTGTACCTTAGGGTTCGTTAGGGTTAGCCCTAGCAGCAGGATTGCATGTGTTTCGGGGTGTTCTTGATTTTTGCAACTGAGTTCTGGGGTCTTAGAGCATTCGTGGGAATGTGTAATTTTGGTTGCAAGGGATTTGAAGAAAATCCATGGTGGGAAAGGGGGGATCACTTACTCTGTGAGAGGCACTTAGTGTTGAAAACATTTAGCCATTGACATTTAAAGGAAGAAAATGACACAGACTTAAGTTTCAGGAAAACAGACTTACTGTTAAACCCCCACCCACCAGACTCAAAAGCAGTAAAAAACAGATATGCTCAGATAAAGTTTCAAAAAGTATATTTGTGTAGCCCTAACAAAATAATCTCCCGCAAGACCCTCCCTAACCCCAACGATTGTCCTTCAAAAGTCCCAAAAAGAACCCAACTCCCAATTCCCACCCCCCAAAAGTTTCTAAAAAAGGGGCAAGGGACACTACGGCAGGATGCTGTTCACTGTAGCGGCCAGGGCATCATACTCCTTTCGGAGGGTGGCATGGTTGGAGCGGAGGCCCTCCACCAAGTTCTTATAAGTTAAGACTTCCTGCTCCAGGTAGGACACTCTGAGGCATAAGCGGCGCTGGCGTGCCTTGCAACTCCTGTGTGGGGCAGCTGATGTCTTTGCTGCTCGGCGGTGGCGGTTGGTTTTGGTAGCCCGGCTCCGTACCGCTGGAGCACTGCGCTGGCTGGCTGCCCGTGTGGGCCCGGAGGAGGATGCAGCTGTCGCAGTAGATGTGCTAGTAGACTGCGTGTCCTCCTCCTCCAGGGCCAGCAGCCGCCGATATTCTGCGACAGTGGCATCCAGCCTCCGTTGCCGGGCCATTCGAGCCTGCTCCTTCCTTGATGGTTTGTTGGATTTGGAAGGTGCAACTATATAAAGAAAGAAAGACATAGTCTGTAACCAATGCTCTTAAGATTATCACAAAATGATTGAGCAGAAAGTTGTGTCAAAGTACAACTAGCAACTTAAAAGCACAGTACATAACTATTGAGGCCAGTATCTATCTAACCTCCCACTTCTTCATCCTTGCTCTAACATTAGTGGGAGTTTAAGGAACAAATTCTACGAGCACTATGGACTTCCATTACAGTCGACTATGACAGTACACCAGTCTTATTCTTCTTCTCTCTTGTTTAGGAAAATTGGTACGTTATCTTCTGCAAGCCGGCAAATGCCAGCGCAGTGAACTTGCACCCGAGAAAAACAGACGCACACCATGATGAGTGAGACAGACTTGCGTTACTGTACCGGTACAGTACATGCAGGTGGTGAAACTCATATTTTTCTATTACATGTGGCACTGAGAATACTCTGTTAAAAATGCTACTGCTTAATTAATTTAACTTTCACCCTACAGTGCAAATGAGTACTAGAGAAGGAAAAAGAAGAAACTAAATAATCTGATTATCTATCACTTCACATGGGATGTATTTGATTACATATGAGATGACTTTAGGTGCTTTGCTTTTTATTGAGCGAACAGTGATACACCCACACATGAATGACGTACTACTACTAAACAAAAATTATTAAGAGAGGTAGGGAGTGTCCACCGTAATAACCGGATATATGCTGTGCTTGCAGTTGCAATACAAACTACTGCTACTATTCATGGTAGTATTTGGACAAAATAACAACTTCTTTTCCTTGCCTTTCCTACACTGGAACGGACGTGCGGGTGCGGTGTTACATGCTCTTCAAAGTAACACTTAGTTCATCCAGTGACCATCGACTCTCTCTAGATACACATATGCTATCTAAGAGTCAGATAGTACCATGATCCAGGCATCCATCCATTCAAAGTATATGCACACATACAGTTTCTGTTTCGCCCACCAAGGCTGTTCTCCTTCCACCCATCCTTGCTTCATCATTCACCCAGCCATGCACCATACCATATTCTTTCCTTCCCAGCCACCTCGGGGACCAAGCAAACACATATCATTCTTCTTTGCCAGTCATCATTACATTTCTCGTCCTTCCACACTTACTTACACCCTTCTTTCGCTTTTCGTTCATCCCATCCATCAAGTTCATCTCAGATCTGATTGGGATTCTTCTCGCCAAAAACTTCACAGCTAAGTCGAAGTACATTTAGAGGAGGCTACTACCTGGTTGATTTATAATACACCCGTGCAGAAAGCACACTCTGCAGTCTTCAATCTCAATAAGTAAGGAATATATAGCTTACCTCTGCCCGCCACCACCGTGTGAATCCTCACAGGCACATTGGTGTTGTCCGGCACTTGCACCGCCTCCTCCCCAGAAGTGTCCTCCTCATCCACTACCACCACCTCCGC
The DNA here is from genome assembly GCF_964261635.1 of Lissotriton helveticus. NCBI lineage: Eukaryota > Metazoa > Chordata > Amphibia > Caudata > Salamandridae > Lissotriton > Lissotriton helveticus. Next base: position 913,675,368 of record NC_136061.1, read on the forward strand.
GCTGGCCCCGCCACCAGATGTTCCACCTACAAAGTACATTTAAGATTGTTAGAATACACCACTCACTACTATATAATATTTGGTCTAGGAATAAAGAAATGTGAAAAAAACAGAAAACAATGTAATAATTTGTGACTGTCTAATGTAAAGTAAAAATGTTCCTTTTTCCAGGGAAGGCTCAGTGCATAGAGCTATTGCTGACTAGATTGGGAGTCCAATGGAATTGCCAAATGTGCAATATTAGTTAGCTACATAGACAGACTAATAAGAATAATCTAGTAATACCACAGGGAGTCATAGTCGAGGCAGGATAAGAATTTAGATATAGTCTACAAGAAGATCAAAGACGATTTAGAAAAAATCGAATGAGGAACGCTAGAAAAAATAGGTACTCTATATTAAAATGAAAACTTACTGGGGCCAGCAAAGGAGCCCTCGCCTGGCCGATCCTGGCCTTCTGCAGCAGCAGCAGCAACCACCTCCTCCTCTGTCCTCTTGCCCCTGGGGAGAGCTGATGTACAACATGAAAGAAAGAAAGACACGAAAACATGGATGATTGTTGTCAACCAAATCAAACATTTCAAAAGAACAATAACAAAATATTTTGGCGAAATAGCAAATAGACAACTATTCCACGGGATATATTGACCGATCCCATGTGGTCTACTACGTTATTAGTATTGCTTGATTTGCGGACCGTCGACTTGGAAAGTTCTTATGTAACTCACTAAACAAACTACTAAAAAGGTTCACCTAGGACTGGCAGGCAGCAGTCCGCAGCACGCAAAGTGACAGACAAAGTCCATCGTGATTGCAGATCAGCGACAACACTAAAAAGTTTCCTACTACATTAACCAGTCATTAAAATACTCAAACTATCAATCCTCCACCACTATTTCTTCTTATCGCCATGTGTACAAAGGAAGGACTGGACTTGAGTCTGTAGGGGCTGATTTAGAAGCCCCTTGTGGCTCTTTTGCTCCATTGTTGCGTGACTTTTGTGACGCAGCGGCAGGACAAAAGAGGCGCCATGGTGCGGCGTATATTAACAACGTGACGCATAACGTTGTAAAGCCCTGCGCCATCAGGGGGCGTTCCGGCGCAAGGGAGGGCGTTCCTGCGCAGGAACGCATCCTAAAAGTGGCTGAGTGACATCTACAAGATTTTAATCGGTCACTTTGAGGACAATGATGCGTGACTCAAACCCTGCGCCTGCTTGAAGCAGACGTACGGCTTGACGCAGCATTGGGGAGATAGAGCACGCCAGAGCATTGCTGGAGCTGCACCATCGTTGCGACGCAACTCCAGCAATGCGCCGCCTTTACGGCACAGAAGCGTAACGCTTCGGTGACGTTTTGGGCACATGGTGCGCCGCGTTGTAAATACGGTGCACCATGGGTGGTGGTGGCGTGGCGCACAATTACTGGCGCATCCCTGCTACTTTGCAGGGATGCGCCGGTTATTAAATATCTGACCCTTAGTGTCTAGCATTACACAGTTCTTTAAACTACACTCATGCATAATTTCACAGGCCAATGAAATGAACACAAAATCGAAAACAAATAAGCATAGTAGCAGCGCTACTGAGAAGGAGAGCAGTGCACCTGAAATGCACAGAAGATTTTGAAATATAATTTACCTACAATGTAATCAGCAGCATTATTGCTCTTGGTAAAAAACAAAAATTTGCAAGATAATAACACACAGAGCAGGAGAAAACAGAGTAGTAAAGAAATAGTACTACTCACCAAGCCCGGGGATCTCAAGGCCGAGCAGGTCCAGCAGATCGCGTTCCCGGTCCAGGATATCCGTCCAACGGTGGGTGACTTGGTTGTAGGTGCGGCGGACCCGAGATTGTTGGTACATGGACAGGCACACCTTCTCCCACCGCTTCCGGCGCTCCCGGAGCCCGTAACTGCTAGCGATCTTGCCGCCTGCCATGATGGTCCTGGGGAGGCGGCGCTGAACATAAAAAAGTAGTGCGGCCACCTCCTCCGCGCTGAAGATCTCCCGGGGCGTGACATTCTCCCCCCTCAAACGCCCGCACGGGAGCCGGGCACGGGGTGCAGGACCCTTCCCCTTCGCGGGCTGCTTCCCGACTCCCTTTACCATGGTCTGGGCAGAAAGGAAGCTAAATAATAAAGAAGGAATAGAATAGGGAAGAAGAAAAGAAAAGAGTTTAAAAAAGTAGTTTAAAATTAACAAAAAGTAGCAGAAAACACAAAAATATAGAGCTAGAAAAATAGAGGGATTGATAATAAGTAAAATAGATAAAAAAACTTCAAACAAGCAAAGGATGGCAGAGATTCAGAGAGGATACAGAAAGCATGCCCAGAACCATAGCAATGAATGAGAAACAAGATGGCCGCGCCCGTTCACGACCGCATGGGTAAGTTCGCGCGAGATTTTCCTCACGATCACACACGAAATTGTACTAGCAAGCCGCACACTTTGCGAGATTACACATAGCGCCCGGAAACGGAATTACGTCACGCAAACAAGATGGCCGCGCACATGTACGACCGCTAGGGTAACTTCGCAAACCTGTGATTATGAACCAGAGGTAGAAACAACGTAGTCGCGGCCGTTGCGAGCCGACAAGTGAGTTCGCAATTGCGAACTGGTACACAAACCTCGCGAACTGGCAGAAACCCTTGCGAACACACAAAAAAAAAAAATTGCGGGAGTTCGCGGATTTTGCGGATTGCGAATCCGTAAATACGCAAGTTCGCGGATTGCCAATCCGCAAAATCCACCCATGCTTAATAATTTGCCAGCGGTTATGGATGCTTTCTTTCGTGGGAACCACCTAAGCAAAGGTATGTTTTCGATGTGATGTGTACTTTTCTGCGTCAAGAATGGGAAGATATTGAGTTGGGTCCGATTCCGCAGGATGTGCTCGATGTTCAGTCAGATTTGCCTAAAGGGATGATCGTGGAATCTGATGTTACAGATGCCGTTGAGACGATACTTGCTTTTAGATCTAGACTTCCGCCTCAGACATTGTACGAACCTGATTCCTCTGTTAGAAGAAAAGCAAGACAGTATCCTATGAGAGAAATTCCTCCTGTATGGAAGGAAGCAGTTCAAGCTGATGCCGATCGTAATATTGTTGCCGCTCCGGCTCATTTTCAGCGAATATGGGTACATGTCCCTTGGAAGAGAGCAGAGGTCTTGGCTCTTAAGCAGACCTTACCTGATCCTCGCAAGAATCCTGCTGGTTACTATAAGGAGTTGTCCCAGACAGTAGATGCGTGTATTATGAATTTAGCTGATATCGACATGTTGATGGGTAATGTAGTTCCGCAACCTTTGTGGGCAAAGATTCTTCATGAGAATCATGCGCAAGAGTTAGGAGATACTTGGGCGAATATTGTTGCTGCAGATGGAAGACAAGAGGGAGGTGCTAAACCTGAACCTTTAGTTTCAGAATTGCCAGGTAGAATTATTAATTTGATGAAAACGATGATGCCCGCTTTACGAGTGAATAGGAACAAGTTAGCAGCGTGCAAGCAGAAGAAAGACGAGAGTGTATTTGATTTCTTCACTAGGTTTGAAGAGACGTTTATCGATCATAGTGGCCAGGACATGAGTACGGAAGGTGGTCAAAGGTTGTTCGTGGATACATTTGTCTTTAATTTGCTTCCCGAACTTTCTAATAAATTGAAGGACTCTGAGAGTTCATGGGCTGTTTCTTCGTTTGGCCCAGATATTGGCTACTGCCCAATATTATGAGAACAGGGATAAAGATGAGAAGGAGAAAGCAGAGAAGAAGACGAAAGATTTAAAGACGAAAGTTCTTTTGCAGCAAGCTTATCCGCCTCGTCAGAATCAGCCTCAGTTCCAGCAACCTCCGCAATTTCAGAGATTGTTGCAGAAGCCTGAGCCTTATGTTCAGCGATTCTTTCCTGGCCCTAATCAGTGTGCTTATTGTAGAGAGGAAGGTCATTTTAAGAATAGTTGCCCGGCTTTGTTACAGCGTGCGAATGGTGTGTCTGGTCAGAGAAGTCGTGGTGGTTTTCAGCAAGCTCCTAGGGGTAGGGGACGTGGTGTGATTCCCCAGAATGAGCGTTCTCCTTCCCTACAGAATTTTGCGAATTATTTTGACAGACAAAATGTTCCGGGTGGTCAGTCTGCCCAGTACTATGCTGAGGATTACTATGTCAAAGGTGAGAGTTCTGGTTATAATGATAACTAGGACAGCCGTGGACAAAGTAAGGGAGTAGTGTCAGTTCCAGTAGATCAGAGTGGACCTTATGTTGAAGTGATTACATCAGGTGTGGTAGAACCTTTTTTTTTGGATATAGGTGCGACAAAGAGTTCTATTATGCATTCTAAACTCTTGGCGCACCTTTGTCTGGCTTGACCAATGTTTCAGTAGGATTTTCAGGCGCTCCAGTTCATAATCCAGTTCCAGTTCCATTGGCCCTTGTGAATTGGAAGCTCCACTTATTCTAACGACTGGTTGTGGTGAGAATCTCTTGGGTTTGAACTTGCTGAAAAGATTGTATGCGACATTGCATTGTTCTCCTTCGGGAGTACAACTTACCCTTGGTAAGAAAGTGATTTCTCCAATGTATTTGTCTAAAGATTGTCTTCCACTGGAATTGTGTTCGCTTCCTGATACGCTTTGGGCTACAGGTCCATATGATGTTGGCCTTTTGCAGATTCCACCTTATGTTGTTACGCTCAAATCAAATGCTAGATTGCCTCGTATCCCACAATATAAGATATTGAGCGATGGTGAGAGAACTCTTTTAGCGATTGTCTATGATCTGGTTAAAAAGGGTGTAGTTGAGGAAACGAGAGGTAACGTGTGCAACAGTCCGGTTTTGCCTGTCCTTAAGAATACTGATGCTTCTCAGCCGCCTGTATATCGGTTTGTGATCGACCTTCGAGAGGTCAACAAGATTGTTGTTCCACAGTTTCCTGTGGTTCCTGATATCACTGCTTTGTTGACGTTGATTCCTGCTTTGGCAGCTTGGTTTTCTGTCATTGACTTGAAGAATGCTTTCTTCAGTATTCCTATTGCAGAGGAGAGTAGAGATATTTTTGGCTTCTCTTTAGCAGGACGAAGCTTCCGGTTTAAGAGAGCTCCCCAAGGTTATTGTGAAAGTCCCTCCATCTATAGTCTGGCGTTGAAAATTCAGCTTGATGGTTTTGTGTTACCTTCCGGTGCGACTCTTATTCAGTACGTCGATGATTTGTTGATTACTGCTGATGATGAGAAGATTTGTAAAGAGGCTACTCTCTCGTTGTTGCGGTATTTGTCTGACCTTCATCATAAAGTGTCACCTTCCAAGTTGCAATATTGCCGCCAAGAAGAAGCCTACTTAGGTCATCTCTTGTCGAAGGAGGGAAGGCGATTGACCCCAGAAAGAATTCAAGCGATTGTGCAAATGAGTGTGCCATCCACACAGAGAGAAGTTCGTGCTTTTTTGGGTATTACCTCGTATTGTAGACAGTGGATCCCCAATTTTTCATTGTTGGCGAAACCTCTTTTAGCATTGACTGGGAAAGATACTCCGTATCCCCTTCCTTGGTCTGATGAGTGTCAGAAAAGTTTTTCTGAATTACGTGATGCATTGTGTTCGGCTCCTGTGTTGTGTACTCCAGACTATAGTAAGCCTTTCACGTTGTACGTGCACGAGAGAGAAGGTTGTGCGTTGTCAGTATTGACACAGTGTTTTGGAGACAAGCAGCGTCCATTTGCGTATTTTTCAGCTACGTTAGACCCAGTTGCTAAAGCGTTGCCGAGTTGTCTGAGAGCTACAGCGGCAGCTGCTGTTTCTATCTGACAGTCTGCTGGTTTGGTATTGGATAATACATTGATTGTGATGGTTCCACATGCAGAGGATACCTTATTAAACAGGGCTAAGACACAGCACCTTACTAGTGCACGTCTGTCAGGTTACGAGTTGACACTGTTGGCTAGCCATGTTCATATTAAAAGATGTAATGTGTTGAATCCAGCTACGTTGTTGCCGATCTCTACAGAGACGGATGCTCAAGAACAGCATGATTGTTTTCTTCGTACAGAGGAAGAAACGAAGGCTAGAGTTCATCTGAAAGATACTCCCCTTACGGATGTTGATGGTACGCTATGGGTTGATGGTTCTTGCTTTAAGCTTCCGAATGGTGAAACGACTGCAGCGTATGCTATCACAACTGTACATACAGTTGTTGAGACAGCACGCATACCACAGAATTCTGCGCAAGCAGCAGAGTTGATTGCACTGACACGAGCGTGTGTGTTGTCGGAAGGAAAGCGAGTGAATGTGTATACCGATAGCCAGTATGCGTTTGGTGTTGCTCACAGTTTTGGGCGTTTGCGGAGAGAACGAGGGATCCTTACTTTCCATGGCACTAAAATTCAGCATGGGCAATTAGTGAATGAACTTTTGGAATCTCTCACTCTCCCAAAGCAGATTTCAAATGTGAAGTTTAGTGCGCATAAGAAAGTTGTGGACGATGTAGGTCGAGGGAATGCGTTTGCGGATGAAGTTGCAAAGGAAACGGCGAAAGATATGATGAGCCGTATGTATGTTGCAGGCCCTGCTAATTGGGTTATGGCTGGTGGAATGTGTGAAGACACAATAGAAAGTGTGAAGATGATTCAGGCTAAAGCTACAGAGAAGGAAGTGAGTGTTTGGAGAGAGACTACGGGTATGTTGGATTCTACAGGTTGTTGGGTTGAGTTGTCGGAGCACCAGCGATGGTTGTTGCCAGATGCGTATGTGCTCCCAGTGGTTACGATGGCTCATGAATGGCTCATATCAGTTCGAAGAGAATATGTAAGTTGTTGGCTCCAGTTTGGCAGAATGCTGGAATTACGAAATGTGCAGAGAATGTGGTGAAGCATTGTATGATTTGTCTGAAGTATAATCCTGGTAAGGGAACTCCAACTCCATATACATTTTAATATTTTCATGTATTATATATATATATATATATATATATATATCTATATATATATAGATATATATATATATATATATATATATAATTTTTATATTCATATTACAGGTTTATGTATATATATATATATATATATAAGTATTTATAACTTTTCTTATGTTTCTAACATTTTATAATTAAATTAAATAATTATTAATAATATTAAGTTAATATATATTTTTTTAAATGATGTTTAACTTTTTTATAGTACATTTATCAGTTTGTAACATTTACTAACAATTCTAACTATGTTTTTATTACTCAAATTTATTATTTAATCATTTTTATATTATCTTTAAGACATTTTAAAAAAACTATATTTTAAACAATTATATTTTGGTTTCGATGTTTTTGTACTTACCATTGTAGAGCTAGGCTGTCGATATTCTGTCCATCGATATTTTAAACTTGATATTCCTATAGGTCGACATTCTTAACGTCGATATTCTGTCAGTGATCTGGCGACAGCATTGTTGAAGGCAGACCAGGCCCTTTCAGGTAAAAGGAAATCTCCACCCCCTACTCTAAATGCAGCCCAGGTCTATTCAGACCAACCCTGACTCATCAGGCTCTCTGGAACCACTGCTCCTCTCCAGCCCCTGTCATCCAAAAGCCAGACATGCAATACACAAACCTAGCAGAGGCATACTGGATGGCTACGCAATAAAATATCTACTTTCTAAAAGTGGTATTTTCAAACACAGAATGTAAAAATCACCCTCAATAAAAGATGCAATTCAAAATTCTGATTTCAGGCATACTAAACTTTATTCTCCTACCTTGTTCCCAGGGGTAGTTATGTTAATATGATATTATAAACAAACTCCCCATTCTATTCTATGGGAACAGGTAGCCTTGCAATAGGGAAAAGTACATTTGCAGTATTTCACTATCGGACATGCCACACACATCCCACCCCAGTTTCAGCGGAGTAAGTTCGACATTTTGTTTATTCACTATGGCATACAGACGCATTTTGACCACAGCCGTGCTCTTGATCACATGTATACATATATACAAGAGAAAAGCCTTTCAGGCTTAGAGTGCTGCATAAATTATGCCAAAAATGAATCAGGGAACTCTGGGTAGTTCCATGTTTAGTAGAAGAGTAGCTTATTAATGTGGACCACTCTACATCCTCACGACACTCAGAATCTGCTCACCAAAAATGTTTGTTTTACTAGCAGACTTTTTAAGCATAGTCGTCACTGGGTAGGTATATTTAGGATTACCTTTACATAGACTTCTTTAGGCAGTGCTACTGCAAACACGGCTGAATTACACCAAATTTGGCAGGAAGCTAGATCTTGGTCGACATATTTTTCTTTAATTTATATCCGTTCAGTAGTTTTTGAAAAATAAAGTTACACAAATATTTGTATAGTTGGACAGTTGAGTCTGCTAGAGTCTCTCAAGAGTCTTGCAGAAGGGCACATTGAAAAATAGAGTGTTCTGATTGGCCCAGGGAGCTTTTTTTCCCTTGGGCCATCTTGCTGCTATGGCAGTCAGACTCACGTGGGAGCGAGCTCTCTGATTGGCTAATAAAAGGTGATATACGGGGGCAGGGTAGGAATATCCTGACCCATGAAGGGGCCCCTCCAGTCCAAAATAAAATAAAATTGGCCATTTTTACCACAATCCCATGACACTCCAGTGGGCGCGCAAAAAAATTGCACCACCATTGATATATATATAATGTGATCAAGGGCTGCATAGCCCGAAACGCGTCGTCGTGAGAGGTGATTAATAGAGTTTTTCTTGCCTGAAAATCTGCTGCAGGGGCCTGAGTCACCTTCCTCGCCAGGCGCTTGCTGGAAGTGGTCGGGGTAATCTTTGGATATATATATATATATCGCCAGTAGGTAGTTATAGTTAGGACATAGTTTAAATAGTAAAAGTGTTTTTGGCTTGCCTATAACGTTGGTGCAATTTCACAAATCTCCACAAACCTTTCCCAAAAAAATACATTGGTGATTCTTGTTGTTTATTGGAAGTTCCAGGTGCGATCCGTCAAGTGGGGTCCAGCAAATAGGGGGGTCAAAAAATGTGCCTTTCCTATGTTAGTTCCCATAGGAATTTTAAACATGACTACAACCCGAGCCGCTGAACGGAATTACACCAAGTTTGACAGAAAGGTAGCTCTTGGTCCAGAAAGCGGCCTTTTTGTAAATTAGTGTAAAGCCATTTAATATATTTTAAGATATTAAAAGAAATCCATATTTGTATATCTTGTGATGCGAAGGCCCTGCAAACCCTCCTGATCTCGTGCTCAGGTCTGATTGGCTGCCAACACTTCAACCAGGAAGTGTTGGCAGCCATCTTGGAGCTTGGCTTCAGCCTGGTCCCAGAAAAAACATTAAAAGAAAAGGGGGCAGGGTATGAATACCCTGACCTAGCTCTGGTCCTGGTGTCCAGCTGGGACCCTGCCAGGGCTAAAAAGGTTTGCCTGGACATTGTGGTGGAGTCACAAATCGGTGGCAAAGATAAAAAAAAAAGACAAGCGGAGTCTCCCTTGCTTGTTTTGAATGAAGCCCCAGAGTGGGCCAGGTCCCGAAAGAATGCGAATTTTGTTAAAAGTAAGAGGGCGCGCATGGGGCCCCAGCCAAGAGCTTATATTTGCCTTGGGAACTACGACCTCCCCAGGGGTATTGTTAATATTTAGCGGGCCACGTGGATCTCCCAGACCCTAGGGACCACCACCTCCCCAGGGCTATTTTTAAAATTTTGCGGTGGGCCACGCTGAACCCCAGGCCCAGGGACCACCACCTCCCTGGGGCCAATTACTTTTTAAAAATGAGGGAGGGGTGCTGGCCCGTGCACAACAATGAGGCCCCCTCCTGGAGCCACTAATGGCCCTGGTAACCGCCATACCTACCCTCGGGAGCTAGCTGATTGTGTTTGCTTGGCAGGAACAGCAAGCTGCTACGGCTTGAATGAAGCAGCAGTTTCATCTCTTTCCCTGCCAGCAGACATGGTGGCAAGGAAAGAGATGAAACTATTGCTCTTGCATGTTGGGAGCTGCATTTCCAGCAGCTCCCAACGTGCGAGAGGAAGGCCAACAGCCGCAGGAGGCGGGGAGGTGGCTGGGACTGCAGGGGCCTTGAGGCCCCAGGGAGGAGGACTGCGCAGCCCCGTCCCCCATTGAATTGTGATGGGCCCAGGGAATTGGGTTCCCGGGGCTGAAATCAGTCCAGGAAAGGGGGGGAACGTGTTGCTCCCTCATTGAATTTTGGCAGGAAAACAACCAGAAAAGGCAACACTGAGTACATAAAAACAAGTAGGAAAAGCAAAACAGAGGGCAGAAAAACTAACAGGAAAGGGTAAGCAGAGGGCAGAAAAACATGCAGAAACAGGCAAAACAGAGCAGAAAAATGATCATGATAGACAAAACAGAGGGCTAAAAAAAGAAAAAAATACAAAATAGAGCTGAAGAGGACACTCAGACAATCACAACCACTCACAGACCCACTCAGAGACTCACACACCCACTCATAGACCCACTGACACACACATACACCCACTCACAGTCCCACTCAGAGACTCATGTACCCACTCACATACCCAGACACTCAGGTACCCACTCACTGATCCACTCAAACACTCAGACAGCCATTGGCACACCCACTCAGAGACTCATGCACTCACTCACAGACCCACCCAGACACTTACATATCCACTGACAGATCCACCTCGCTGTCACACACTCTCAAAGGTGACAGGTTACAATTAAACAAAAACCTTAGAATTTACTGAAAAAAACAAAGGTTAAAGGGATGTTATAGTTAGGCTCACATTTCACTCATACAAAAACATAGAACTTCAGTTGTTACCTGAGCGAACTGTAACTTACTCATCCGCAATGCACTGCTTATGACCTCACATATTACATCACTCATGACATGTTCAGAGACATCACTGATGACATCTCAAATGACATCACTGATGACATCATCCACAGACCCACTCAAATACCCATACAGCCTCTCATATACTTACTCACACACTCAGAGAACAATGTACATACATATTCAAAGATCCATACAACTTGTCACAAACCCACTCACTCTTCCAAGGAATCCTCAACATACCCACTCACTCCCCATACAGCCACTCACAGAACCACTCACTCACTCCTACATCTACTCATATCACCCATACAACGAACACAGCCTTACTGTCACCCATACAGCTTCTTTCACACCTGCTTAATCAATCTTACAATAACTCAGCCAGCCAGTCACTTCTCCATACAGTATCTCAACAGACCTATTGACACACCCATACAACTCGCACACCCATCCACAGTCCCACAACCACTTACATACCCATTCACTCCTCCCTACAAGAACTCAAACAGCCACTCACTCACCCATACAGCCACTCAGACAGCCACTCATCCACATATACAGACATTCACATAGCCACTCACTCACCGATACAGCCACTCACTCACTCACACACCTAGTCCTTAACCAATAAAGCCATTCACACAGCCCCTCGCTCACCCATATAGCTACTCACACAGCCACTCACTCACCCATACAGCTACTCACACACCCACTCACCCAGCCATACAGCCACTCACACACCCACTCACACTCTGATACAGCCACAAAGCCACTTACATTACATATGTTATAAATAGTATACAGCATTACTAGTACAGAAAGAATAGTAATTTAACTTATGGTGTAGCTTAGTATATATCTTTAAGTCTCAGAAGCATTAACCAATCACTTACACTCACTGGATGATGTTATCAGTGTGTCATAAGTGATGTCACTGACCATGTAATGAATGGTGTAATATGTGAGGTCATAAGCAGTGCATTGGGGGGTGCGTAAGTTATAGTTAGCTCAGGTAACTATAACTGCTGAATTTCTATGTTTTTGACCTAGGGAAATGTGAGCCTAAATATATCGTCCATTTAACCTTTGTCTTTTTCAGTGAATATAAGTATAAATGTGTATGTACACATATATATGTGTGTATATGGATACATAACTATATATATATATATATATATATATATAGATTGCACATTCAAAATCTGTTTTTGCACATAGCACTTTAGTTGGAATCAACTATACCTCAACTTAGCTAAATTACTGGGGCTCCAGTAACCTTGCACGAACTGAATTGTTTCAAACATTGAATCAAAATGTATTTATACAGTTATTATAAAATGAGTCAATTTTATACAAATGTAAGTATGGGTTAACAACACTTACTCATATATACAATACCATATACTCTGATTTACTGTTGTACAACAAGATCCCCATATTGATGTACTAGCCTACTTTGAGCTAGCTTTTAACGAAACTTAAATATAGTAATTTTGCGCAAACAAATGATAATCTTTGCACTTTGCTCATAGCACTTTTTTGCACTTAAACACTTTAGAATTAGGCATTGGTGGGTCTATTTAGGATGAAAAATGAGGTCTAAAATAACATAGGGCGCTTTAATTGTATATGCCTATATTTTAACATGAATTGCGATAGAGTAACTCTTTTATGTCTATGATTGTAATGTTAAGACACGCAACTTCATGTTCTGACAAAATGTATTTAAACCAATGCTCACCTTGTCACTGTGTCATGTGATCAAGGCCCGAGGGAGGGGCCGAAACGCCTCATGGCGTCTAAGCACTGATCAAACACTAAACGAGCACGAAATTGTGGTCCGTTCTTCAAGTGTGCTATCTGCATTGAATCGAACGGACCCTTTGGATATATATATATATATATATATATATATATATATATATATATATATATATATATATATATATATATATATATATATATATATATATATATAGAGAGAGAGATAGAGAGACATCGGGTGAGAGTAAGGGTCCTCCCCAAACCGTTTTTGTCCCTGGTGAGGTTCCGTGGTTTTTGGAACTGGACTCCATTTTGTTTTGCGTTGTTCGGGACGCCATTTTGTGTTGCCCTCACGTAGGCCATAGGGATAAACGAACGAACGAAGTTACATGGGCCTCGTTGTTCATGTACATATTAACGTGGGCCTTTTCGACTTGCGAGTGAACTGCAAGATGCTGACCCCTTCACCTGAAACTGACCCTTCCACGAAGCTAGTTATGTTAATTGATAGTAATCTGGGAATCCAATCATTGTTCAGGATATCGTTAGTCTTTAGTTTCTTGCACATATCTTATCCTACTCTATATCTGAATTGCTCTTTTCTTTATGTCTTTTCATTACATGGGTAGTGCTTTCAATTATGGGTTTGTCCGGCTTTTGGTAATCGAATTTGGGACAGTCCTAATAATTAACTTGTGGGGTTGGTACAATGTAAAGTGAGCTTTTTTGGAATGTTTTAATGTATAGAAATGTGTTTCTATTGGTCAGAATTTGCCGCAATGGGTGTGCATTCGTAATGGGTTGAAACTGTGTATAAAAGAAGATGTCTTGCTCTACGAAAATTGAGCAGGTTCCTGAGTTGTACACCGTGTTGTATTGCTTGGTTCACTGTTACTAGCTGCAGCTAACAAATTTGATCTCTGACGCCACCTAGAAGTATTCCGTGTCTATGTTTGCCAAGACAGGAGAATCCGAAGACATCGGGTGTGTCCCTGGCACCGCCGGTTCTGAAAAAGACCCGGTTCTTCAGTTGGCGCCCAACGTAGGGCGACATCAAGCGGTACCGGTCCAAGCCCGAGGTTCGTGAGGAGCCACGTGAGGAAATTCTGGAGGAAGGCCGCCACTTCATCGACCCCTGTATGTCGACGTGGACCGAAGGTGTTTTCTGCGAGGCTTCCCGCTTTCCGACGGCTACGAAGGACTGCTGCCCTGACTGTCGCCCTGTCTTGGACCCTTGATAGATGCTTTGTAGAGCGAGACGATAGACGGTCTTCTGGTGGCGTGACAGTATAAGTGGGTCGCTCCCATGACTTTGTTTGGTTCTTGGTATTGGTTTGATTCGGTTACTGCAGCAATCGAAGCCGAGGGGCTCGTATATTTGCGAGAGTATCGATAGTCGATAATCCCTTGAAGTTGGAAGCTAGATTAGCGAGCTATAAGATGCCTGGTCTTAGCAATCTTAGAAAATGGTTTAGTTGTGGTTGCAAAAGGGATTCCCGATTGGAGGATTCATGTCCGATACCTCCGGTTGGAACTCCGACTTATGAGCTCTATTCAAAACACGGAGTGGGTCCTATTACTTATAATGAAGTGTGGGTCCACTATACTAGGAAGGATGGTGTCTTACGATGGCCCCAACATGGTAGTTTCGAAATCAAATATTTTAGATAATCTGGAAGTTGTGCTATTCAAGAAGAAAGCCCGGCCGGCAATGTTTGACTCTTTCCGCCTTTGGCGAAAGGAAGCCAAACAGAGATAAATTAAACAAGCTAAAAGAGATAAGAAAGATAAGAATATGTCAGTACTACAAGCTGCTAGGCAGTATAGGGACGATGGAGAGGAGCGAGCGAGTGAAGTTTTAGATAGGCAGCGTTGTATGGCCATAGATAAATGTTATCCGGCCTTGCAGTCTCCTCCTCTGAAAGTGATTGAAGATCTTGAAAAAGATCCTTTGATCTATCACTTGTTGAGATTGCCACCTCCTTATGTGCAGGGTGCTACTGCACCTCTATTACCCCCTGTTGTTCCACCCTTTGTTGTTCAACCTCCTGCTGTTGTTCAGCCACCTGGCACTCCACAGATGGTTTTGCCTCCTCCTGCGCAACCCGCTCTAGGGTCGCCAGCTTTGCTACCAGCTTTGCCTTAAACTCCTTTGCCTTCTACTTCTGCATCTGGGACTCCTACTGTTCTTATTCCTACACCTTCTTTGCCTCAAAATACTTATTCTCCTGTTCTTATGTCTGCTTCTTCTCCTTCTGTTCGAAAACGAATGACAGAAACTGTTTCTAATTTGTTGTCTCCATTGTTTGGGTCACTGAATATGACCCCTGTTTCGGAACGTAAGCAGAGTCGTAGTCAGCTACCTAGTTCCGAGGAACGGGCTGTGTTGGATTTATTGGCTCGTAGATGGATTATAAATGCCTCAAGGTATAATTTGTAAGCATGGGCGTAAAATCCGTTCCGCTCGCGGAATTTGCGGATTTTTGGCAAATTCGCAATTCGCGAACTCCAGCGAATTTGCAGAAAATCCGTAAATTCGCACGCGGCGGATTTTTTTTCTTGGTGATACAATTTTGCGGCGAGCGGCGTTCACTTACCGTCATTCAGCGTTTGCAGAGTTGTTTTTCTCGATATTTTGCGAGTGCTGTGCCATTTTGGATCTTGCTGCGGGATCCCGCAGGAGTTTGTCGACCGCGATTACGTCATCGCGCCTTGCCACCTTGCACAGCACGCATCGCGAGAGTTCGCAATTGCGAACACGTAGGTGCGGCGGGCAGCAACAATCGCGCACTTGCAAAATACAGATTTTGCAATTCTGCACAAGAAATCCACCAGCAAACAGCATAAACCTTCAGAAAATGATGATTTTTATCAGAATCACTCCTCAGGTTGACATTTGCCTGCACTTTTTTTTAGCAAGGAGTCCATTTTGGAAGGAAGTGCCCCATAGTCTCCAACTTCCTGCTCCTGTCCAGCAGGCTCCTTCCAGTGCTTTCTTCATGTGCTGGTCACTTTCATTTGGACCTTGACCTGGAAGGATTACTCTTTGTGGATGCTGCTGGATATTTGGATTTAAGGCCTTTTTGACTTTCTTTGGATCACTTTTGGATTAGAAATCAACTTTCACAAGTAAGTTTGTTTGAGGCATTACAGTTGCTGCAACTACAATTTTGGAACTTTTTCAGAACATTAAATAAAATATATTGTGGGTAGCCACAGTATCCAGTAGGACCAGGGTTAGTTATGGGTGCATGGTACAACTGTTTTGTTGAATTTAAACATCATTGAGGCCATGGATGGGCTGGGATTGTGCTGAATTTTGTGTTTTTTGTTGATTTTTTGGGGGATGCTGTTGTGACCTTTTGCCCAGGGGTAGTGAGTGGTGCATGGACTGAGTCTGCCTGTGGGGTCTCTTTAATGTAAACATCCTGGATGGCATTGGATTGTGGTGATTTTTGTGTGTTTTTCGTTTTTTTGGGGGTGTTCTGTTGATGTGGACTGGCCATGTGGGTGGTGGTGGCCATTTTGAGTGCTTGTACAGGCAGGCCCTCCACATGTGCTTGGAGTTCAAGGGGCCATTTTGAAGACAGGCAGTGTCTGAGGCCTGCACCCATTTTGCCTAGCTTTCATCCATTATGCCCAGGGGTAGTGAGTGGTGCATGGGCCTAGTCTTTCTGTGGGGTGTCTTCTTGAATTTAAACATCATTGAGGCCATGGGTGGGCTGGGATTGTGCTGAATTTTGTGGTTTTTGTCGATTTTATGGGGCTGCTGGTGGGGCCTTTTGCCCAGGGGTAGTGAGTGGTGCATGGACTGAGTCTGCCTGTGGGCTCTCACTCTCTTTAATGTAAACATCCTGGATGGCATTGGATTGTGGTGATTTTTGTGTGTTTTTCGTTTTTTTTGGGGTGTACTGTTGATGTGGACTGGCCATATGGGTGGTGGTGGCCATCTTGAGTGCTGGTACAGGCAACATGTGCTTGGGGTGCACCCATTTTGCATAACTTTCATCCATTATGCCCAGGGGTAGTGAGTGGTGCATGGGCCTAGTCTTTCTGTGGGGTGTCTTCTTGAATTTAAACATCATTGAGGCCATGGGTGGGCTGGGATTGTGCTGAATTTTGTGGTTTTTGTCGATTGTATGGGGCTGCTGGTGGGGCCTTTTGCCCAGGGGTAGTGAGTGGTGCATGGACTGAGTCTGCCTGTGGGCTCTCACTCTCTTTAATGCAAACATCCTGGATGGCATTGGATTGTGGTGATTTTTGTGTGTTTTTCGTTTTTTTTTGGGGTGTACTGTTGATGTGGACTGGCCATGTGGGTGGTGGTGGCCATCTTGAGTGCTGGTACAGGCAACATGTGCTTGGCGTGCACCCATTTTGCATAACTTTCATCCATTATGCCCAGGGGTAGTGAGTGGTGCATGGGCCTAGTTTTTCTGTGGGGTGTCTTCTTGAATTTAAACATCATTGAGGCCATGGGTGGGCTGGGATTGTGCTGAATTTTGTGGTTTTTGTCGATTTTTTGGGTTGTATAACTGATGTTCCTCTGTCTTCCATTGCTTTTAGGGCATCTGAAGAAGATGGCCCCAAAAAAAGTTCCCCGTAGCTCCTCTAGCAAGAAAGATGCCAGAAAGGAGCAGAAGAAGCAAGTTACCAAGCAAACTGGTGTGCCGCCCGCCAAATTTTTTGGCAATAAAAAAAAAAGTACGCCTGCAGCAGCAGCGGGATCTGCTGGGGACCAAGCTGGGAGCAGCACCCCAGCTCCATTGGGCTCAGTGCCACCACCCCCACGCCAACTTAAGTCCAAGCCCTTGAGTGCTGCAGAGGCAGCCAGTCTACTTGTTCAATCACCATCGACCAGTGATGTTGGCTCATCGCAAGAAAGTAGCAGCAATGTCCCTCAATCAACACAGGTTGTTGTAACTCATCTGACGAGTGTTGAACAACCACAGCCGCAACAACAACCACATGTGCAAGTACAAGCCCAAGTACATCTGGAAGGAGAGGCGGCGCAAGGAGAGGAGCAAGAAGAGGTGCATGGAGGGGCACAACAAGTGCCCACAGTAGTTGTTCCTCCAGAAATAGGGGCACATCTGGAAATCGACAATCAAGCCGAGGTATCATTCGAGGAAGCCACTCCTCCTGATGATCATTCATTGTCTTCCACATCCCCAGCAAGGAAAAGATCAAGGGTGGTGGTGTCTACATCTTCTTCACGCCCACCTCCTTCTGATGATATGGATCTTACTTGGGAACCAGCACCACTGCCGTCTGAGAGTGAGGCTGAGGCACACCATGATCTGACAAAGGTAGCTAAGCGTAAAAGGAAGGTCGTCGAAACTCTCATAGTTATGGAGTGTGATGACGCTCAACAAGAAGTGGCGTATACTCCTGCTGCTGAAGACTCTCACGACGACGACGCAGTCATCACTAACGTCACTGACGCCCCAGCGGGCATGCAGCAAACAGACATTTTGACCCTAGACCGACAAGCTGCTGAGCGTGATGATGAAGTCGACGAGGAGGCAATGGGAACACCACAATCATTGAAGTTAACTAGTACACCACCACCTACCGCTTCCATATTTCTTCCTCGCCAGAAGGGACCTCCATCCACCTCGACCTCAATTAGTGGTGGGCAAAGTACACAACGTAGTAAAGTTCAGCAATACGCATCCTCCACTTCATCTGGCATTAGCAGCATGACCACCACCAGTATCGCCTCCTCTGGCCCCCCCAGATATTTCAAGTCCGCAGTTTGGGACTTCTTTAGTGTTTGCCCAAAAAAGGAAAACCTAGCCATTTGTAGCATTTGTAAGCTTGCAGTTAGTCGTGGTAAGCTTGGTACCAACTATGGTACCGGAGGCCAGAGAGGTCATCCTAAGAGACAGCACCTTGTCCAATGGTTTGCGCACCGAATATCAAGGAAGCCCGAATTGGAAGTCACGAAAACGTTGATGTTCCATCTGATGATGACGAGGAGGAAGAAGCGTCACACGCTTCACTTACACCCAGTACCCCTGTCAGCACACCCCCTGTGAGCCACACTAAGAGTGTGGGACAGAGTGAGACACCAATGCGAAAAAGTTCCTCAGCGAGCGTAACTGGGTCGAAGAAGTCATCATCATCATCCCGTAAAATGGTCCAGGGCAACATTAGAACCATGTTGTTTTCAGACGCGCCATATAACACTAAGCTGGCTAAAATGCTAGCGCTGGACCTTCTCCCTTTTTCTTTTGTAGAAGGAGTTGGTTTTCTAGAATTAGTGGCAGCGCTCTGCCCTAAATGGAAGGTTCCTAGCCGGTTCTAATTTGCCCGAGTTGCGGTTCCAGCACTACATGAAGATGTGCTGGAGGTGATTGGGGCAGCTTTGCAGAAGAGTGCTGTTCACACTATACATCTGACAACAGACATGTGGACCAGTGGCGCAGGCACTGATTACATGTGCATCACTGCACACTGGGTCTCTTTTTCAGGGGTTAAAGCAAAGCTAAACGCAGGTGCTGACCTGGACAAAGTTTTTAAAGCTGCTTGGAAACATGCAACACTAGCCATGTTTGGCTTGGAGAAACGTCATACAGCAGAAAACATTTTGAATGAGTTTAACACAAAGGTCTTTCACTGGCTGTCCCCAAAAAAACGCGAGATTGGTTATGTTTCCACGGATAATGGCGCCAATGTAGTTAAGGCCATGGATCTGGGTAACTATTTCAGAGTGCCGTGTTTGGCGCACTGTATAAACCTGGTTGTTAAAAAATTCTTGGATAAAGACAGTCCAGCATGCGAGTTAGTGGTCACCTGCCGAAAAATGTGCAACCATTTCAGCCATTCTTTTAAGGCCCGGAAGCATCTGAGGCGCCTGCTACATGAACGTCGAATGCCAGTGAAAGCACTCATCCAGGAGGTGCCAACACGTTGGAACTCAACCTTCTACATGCTTGAGCGTCTGTATGAGCAGTTTACGGTACTCGATCAGTATTTCCTTACACTGGGTACAGCTGTGAAGGACCTGAGGTTACATGCGGAGCAATGGGAGCTAGTTAAAAGCCTGACAGACATGCTTTGTCCTTTTGAGGTCTTCACACGTGCAGTCAGCAGGGAGGACTGTAATTTGGGAAAAGCTATCCCATTGTTGCGCATGCTGGAGCACAAACTGAAGGCGGTGTCTTCTAAGTTTCAAAAAGATGAAGAAAAGCAAGAAGCTTTTGTTTTGGCGGAGAAATTATTAGAGCGCCTACTTGGCGATGAACGTCTTCAAAATATCCACTCAGAACAGCATTACATTTGTGCTACTATTCTGCATCCACGCTACAAAAAGGCAGTGGCAGGCAGTGCATTATTTCCTTTTGGTGATAAAGATGTTACAAAGTACAAACATTGGCTAGCCTTGTCAGCCATGAGGTTTAAAAAAGAACGGCAGCAAATTCAAGGAAGAGGCAGTACATCAGCATCAGCAGGCCATCCCCAGTCAAAAGACTCCACTTCTGCACCTGTGGCAGTGGCAGAAGTGACCTCTCAGCCGTTAAAGACACCGGCAACCGGATCATCTGCACCAGACACAACATAAATATCGGGTGATGAAGAGGATTGGCTAGCTGAGCTTGGGTTTGGTTCTCAAAAGGTCCGAGCAAAAAGTAAGCAAAGTGGAGGAAACGTGGAGAACCTTGAGTCGATGGTGCAGGACTATCTGAATGACTCAACAGAGGTCTATGTTAATGCTGACCCATTGGCGTATTGGCATGGAAAAAAAGAATTGTGGCCAGAGATCACCAACCTGGCTATACATTACTTGTCTTGCCCACACGCAAGCGTGTCTTCTGAACGTGTTTTCAGTGCTGCTGGTGCCATTGTAACTTGCAAATGGACCCGCCTCTCGCCCAAAAATGTGGAGAGGTTAACAATGATCAAGATGTATGAGCACCTCATACCACCAGATTACAAAGTACCAGATTGCACGACGGAAGAAGACGAGGAGGACATTAACTTAGATGAGGGAATTTCTTCTGTGTTAGGTGACACTGGCCTACTCCTGTCTGAATTCGCAGAGTATGAGGACGAACTCTTCTTCCCTGACACCGAGCCCTGAAAATGAGCCAATGAATCAGAAATTTTCTTTTTCGTACTTATTCACTTTTATTCCTGTGTTTCTGTCTTTCTTTGTTTTGCACAGTTAATATAATTAAAACTTTAATCACCTGTACTTTTGCTTTTTGGCTGTTTGGGGGTCTTCTACTTGTTTTCGCCTGGGTTGACGGCTCTGGGGCCATTGCCGGGAAGGTCTAATACCGGATAAAACTGGTTTGGACAACATCCACGAGGAAAAAGTTTTTGCAATTTCTGACTTTTCGCTCCATGTAGCGTTTTCGGGGGCCTGTTTGGGGGGCTTCCTGGTGTTTGTGGCTGGGTTTCGGGGTCTGGGAGCAACGCTGGGTATGGATAGTTTTGATAGCAAGAGGTTTGAAGGGAATCCATGAAGGCAGAGGGGACTTAGGGCCTAGCTGCAGAGCGCACACTGAGTGATTTTGCAAATTTTCAGGAAAGTGACAAAGTCCACATTTTTGTACTTTTGCTTTTTGGCTGTTTGGGGGTCTTCTACTTGTTTTCGCCTGGGTTGACGGCTCTGGGGCCATTGCTGGGAAGGTCTAATACCGGATAAAACTGGTTTGGACAACATCCATGCGGAAAAGCCTTTTGGCATTTTTTGTAACTTAGGGTTCGTTAGGGTTAGTCCTAGCAGCAGGATTGCATGTGTTTCGGGGTGTTCTTGATTTTTGCAACTGAGTTCTGGGGTCTTAGAGCACTCGTGGGAATGTGTAATTTTGGTTGCAAGTGATTTGAAGAAAATCCATGGTGGGAAAGGGGGGATCACTTACTCTGTGAGAGGCACTTAGTGTTGAAAACATTTAGCCATTGACATTTAAAGGAAGAAAATGACACAGACTTAAGTTTCAGGAAAACAAACTTACTGTTAAACCCCCACCCACCAGACTCAAAAGCAGTAAAAAACAGATATGCTCAGATAAAGTTTCAAAAAGTATATTTGTGTAGCCCTAACAAAATAATCTCCCGCAAGACCCTCCCTAACCCCAACGATTGTCCTTCAAAAGTCCCAAAAAGAACCCAACTCCCAATTCCCTCCCCCCAAAAGTTTCTAAAAAAGGGGCAAGGGACACTACGGCAGGATGCTGTTCACTGTAGCGGCCAGGGCATCATACTCCTTGCGGAGGGTGGCATGGTCGGAGCGGAGGCCCTCCACCAAGTTCTTATAAGTTAAGACTTCCTGCTCCAGGTAGGACACTCTGAGGCATAAGCGGCGCTGGCGTGCCTTGCAACTCCTGTGTGGGGCAGCTGATGTCTTTGCTGCTCGGCGGTGGCGGTTGGTTTTGGTAGCCCGGCTCCGTACCGCTGGAGCACTGCGCTGGCTGGCTGCCCGTGTGGGCCCGGAAGAGGATGCAGCTGTCGCAGTAGATGTACTAGTAGACTGCGTGTCCTCCTCCTCCAGGGCCAGCAGCCGCCGATATTCTGCGACAGTGGCATCCAGCCTCCGTTGCCGGGCCCTTCGAGCCTGCTCCTTCCTTGATGGTTTGTTGGATTTGGAAGGAGCAACTATATAAAGAAAGAAAGACATAGTCTGTAACCAATGCTCTTAAGATTAACACAAAAAGATTGAGCAGAAAGTTGTGTCACAGTACAACTAGCAACTTGAAAGCACAGTACATAACTATTGAGGCCAGTATCTATCTAACCTCCCACTTCTTCATCCTTGCTCTAACATTAGTGGGAGTTTAAGGAACAAATTCTACGAGCACTATGGACTTCCATTACAGTCGACTATGACAGTACACCAGTCTTATTCTTCTTCTTCTCTCTTGTTTAGGAAAATTGGTACGTTATCTTCTGCAAGCCGGCATAATGCCAGCGCAGTGAACTTGCACCCGAGAAAAACAGACGCACACCATGATGAGTGAGACAGACCTGCGTTACTGTACCGGTACAGTACATGCAGGTGGTGAAGCTCATATTTTTCTATTACATGTGGCACTGAGAATACTCTGTTAAAAGGGCTACTGCTTAATTAATTTAAATTTCACCCTACAGTGCAAATGAGTACTAGAGAAGGAAAAAGAAGAAACTAAATAATCTGATTATCTATCACTTCACATGGGATGTATTTGATTACATATGGGATGACTTTAGGTGCTTTGCTTTTTATTGAGTGAACAGTGATACACCCACACATGAATGACGTACTACTACTAAACTAAAATTATTAAGAGAGGTAGGGAGTGTCCACCGTAATAACCGGATATATGCTGTGCTTGCAGTTGCAATACAAACTACTGCTACTATTCATGGTAGTATTTGGACAAAATTACAACTTCTTTTCCTTGCCTTTCCTACACTGGAACGGACGTGCGGGTGCGGTGTTACATGCTCTTCAAAGTAACACTTAGTTCATCCAGTGACCATCTACTCTCTCTAGATACACATATGCTATCTAAGAGTCAGATAGTACCATGATCCAGGCATCCGTCCATTCAAAGTATATGCACACATACAGTTTCTGTTTCGCCCACCAAGGCTGTTCTCCTTCCACCCATCCTTGCTTCATCATTCACCCAGCCATGCACCATACCATATTCTTTCCTTCCCAGCCACCTCGGGGACCAAGCAAACACATATCATTCTTCTTTGCCAGTCATCATTAAATTTCTCGTCCTTCCACACTTACTTACACCCTTCTTTCGCTTTTCGTTCATCCCATCCATCAAGTTCTACCTCTACCTCTGCCCGCCACCACCGTGTGAATCCTCACAGGCACATTGGTGTTGTCCGGCACTTGCACCGCCTCCTCCCCAGAAGTGTCCTCCTCATCCACTACCACCACCTCCGCGCTTGCCCCGCCACCAGATGTTCCACCTACAAAGTACATTTAAGATTGTTAGAATACACCACTCACTACTATATAATATTTGGTCTAGGAATAAAGAAATGTGAAAAAAAACAGAAAACAATGTAATAATTTGTGACTGTCTAATGTAAAGTAAAAATGTTCCTTTTCCCAGGGAAGGCTCAGTGCAAAGAGCTATTGCTGACTAGAATGGGAGTCCAATGGAATTGCCAAATGTGCAATCTTAGTTAGCTACATAGACAGACTAATAAGAATAATCTAGTAATACCACAGGGAGTCATAGTCGAGGCAGGATAAGAATTTAGATACAGTCTACAAGAAGATCAAAGACGATTTAGAAAAAATCAAATGAGGAACGCTAGGAAAAAATAGGTACTCTATATTAAAATGAAAACTTACTGGGGCCAGCAAAGGAGCCCTCGCCAGGCCGATCCTAGCCTTCTACAGCAGCAGCAGCAACCAACTCCTCCTCTGTCCTCTTGCCCCTGGGGGGAGCTGATGTACAACATGAAAGAAAGAAAGACACGAAAACATGGATGATTGATGTCAACCAAATCAAACATTTCAAAAGAACAATAACAAAATATTTTGGCGAAATAGCAAATAGACAACTATTCCACGGGATATATTGACCGATCCCATGTGGTCTACTACGTTATTAGTATTGCTTGATTTGCGGACCGTCGACTTGGAAAGTTCTTATGTAACTCACTAAACAAACTACTAAAAAGGTTCGCCTAGGACTGGCAGGCAGCAGTCCGCAGCACGCAAAGTGACAGACAAAGTCCATCGTGACTGCAGATCAGCGACAACACTAAAAAGTTTCCTACTACATTAACCAGTCATTAAATACTCAAACTATCAATCCTCCACCACTATTTCTTCTTATCGCCATGTGTACAAAGGAAGGACTGGACTTGAGTCTGTAGGGGCTGATTTAGAAGCCACTTGCGGCTCTTTTGCTCCATTGTTGCGTGACTTTTGTGACGCAGCGGCAGGACAAAAGAGGCGCCATGGTGCAGCGTATATTAACAACATGACGCATATGGGAGATGCAGCACGTTGTAAAGTCCTGCGCCATCAGGGGGCGTTCCGGCGCAAAGGAGGGCGTTCCTGCACAGGAACGCATCCTAAAAGTGGCTGAGTGACATCTACAAGATTTTAATCGGTCACTTTGAGGACAATGATGCGTGACTCAAACCCTGCGCCTGCTTGAAGCAGACGTACGGCTTGACGCAGCATTGGGGCGATAGAGCACCCCAGAGCATTGCTGGAGCTGCACCATCGTTGCGACGCAACTCCAGCAATGCGCCGCCTTTACGGCACAGAAGCGTAACGCTTCGGTGACGTTTTGGGCACATGGTGCTCCGCCTTGTAAATACGGTGCACCATGGGTGGTGGTGGCGTGTCGCACAATTACTGGCGCATCCCTGCTACTTTGCAGGGATGCGCCGGTTATTGAATATCTGACCCTTAGTGTCTAGCATTACACAGTTCTTTAAACTACACTCATGCATAATTTCACAGGCCAATGAAATAAACACAAAATCGAAAACAAATAAGCATAGTAGCAGCGCTACTGAGAAGGAGAGCAGCGCACCTGAAATGCACAGAAGATTTTGAAATATAATTTACCTACAATGTAATCAGCAGCATTATTGCTCTTGGTAAAAAACAAAAATTTGCAAGATAATAACACACAGAGCAGGAGAAAACAGAGTAGTAAAGAAATAGCTACTACTACTCACCAAGCCCGGGGATCTCAAGGCCGAGCAGGTCCAGCAGATCGCGTTCCCGGTCCAGGATATCCGTCCAACGGTGGGTGACTTGGTTGTAGGTGCGCCGGACCCGAGATTGTTGGTACATGGACCGGCACACCTTCTCCCACCGCTTCCGGCGCTCCCGGAGCCCGTAACCGCTAGCGATCTTGCCGCCTGCCATGATGGTCCTGGGGAGGCGGCGCTGAACATAAAAAAGTAGTGCGGCCACCTCCTCCGCGCTGAAGATCTCCCGGGGCGTGACATTCTCCCCCCTCAAACGCCCGCACGGGAGCCGGGCACGGGGGGCGGGACCCTTCCCCTTCGCGGGCTGCTTCCCGACTCCCTTTACCATGGCTGGGCAGAAAGGAAGCTAAATAATAAAGAAGAAATAGAATAGGGAAGAAGAAAAGAAAAGAGTTTAAAAAAGTAGTTTAAAATTAACAAAAAGTAGCAGAAAACACAAAAATATAGAGCTAGAAAAATAGAGGGATTGATAATAAGTAAAATAGATTAAAAAAAACTTCAAACAAGCAAAGGATGGCAGAGATTCAGAGAGGATACAGAAAGCATGCCCAGAACCATAGCAATGAATGAGAAACAAGAAGGCCGCGCCCGTTCACGACCGCGTGGGTAAGTTTGCGCGAGATTTTCCTCGCGATCACACGCGAAATTGTACTAGCAAGCCGCACACTTTGCGAGATTACACATAGCGCCCGGAAACGGAATTACGTCACGCAAACAAGATGGCCGCGCACATATACGACCGCTAGGGTAACTTCGCAAACCTGTGATTATGAACCAGAGGTAGAAACAACATAGTCGCGGCTGTTGCGAGCCGACAAGTAAGTTCGCAATTGTGAACTGGTACACAAACCCCGCGAACTGGCAGAAACCCTTGCGAACACAAAAAATAAAAAAATCCGCAAATTGGCGGGAGATCGCGGATTTTGCGGATTGCGAATCCGTAAATACGCAAGTTCGCGGATTGCCAATCCGCAAAATCCGCCCATGCTTAATAATTTGCCAGCGGTTATGGATGCTTTCTTTCAGTGGGAACCACCTAAGCAAAGGTATGTTTTCGATGTGATGTGTACTTTTCTGCGTCAGGAATGGGAAGATAATGAGTTGGGTCCGATTCCGCAGGATGTGCTCGATGTTCAGTCAGATTTTGCTAAAGGGATGATCGTGGAATCTGATGTTACAGATGCCGTAGAGACGATACTTGCTTTTAGATCTAGACTTCCGCCTCAGACATTGTACGAACCTGATTCCTCTGTTAGAAGAAAAGCAAGACAGTATCCTATGAGAGAAGTTCCTCCTGTATGGAAGGAAGCAGTTCAAGCTGATGCCGATCGTAATATTGTTGCCGCTCCGGCTCATTTTCAGCGAATATGGGTACATGTCCCTTGGAAGAGAGCAGAGGTCTTGGCTCTTAAGCAGACCTTACCTGATCCTCGCAAGAATCCTGCTGGTTACTATAAGGAGTTGTCCCAGACAGTAGATGCATGTATTATGAATTTAGCTGATATCGACATGTTGATGGGTAATGTAGTTCCGCAACCTTTGTGGGCAAAGATTCTTCATGAGAATCATGCGCAAGAGTTAGGAGATACTTGGGCGAATATTGTTGCTGCAGATGGAAGACAAGAGGGAGGTGCTAAACCTGAATCTTTAGTTTCAGATTTGCCAGGTAGAATTATTATTTTGATGAAAACGATGATGCCCGCTTTACGAGTGAATTGGAACAAGTTAGCAGCGTGCAAGCAGAAGAAAGACGAGAGTGTATTTGATTTCTTCACTAGGTTTGAAGAGACGTTTATCGATCATAGTGGTCAGGACATGAGTACGGAAGGTGGTCAAAAGTTGTTCGTGGATACATTTGTCTTTAATTTGCTTCCCGAACTTTCTAATAAATTGAAGGACTCTGAGAGTTCATGGGCTGTTTCTTCGTTGGCCCAGATATTGGCTACTACCCAATAATATGAGAACAGGGATAAAGATGAGAAGGATAAAGTAGAGAAGAAGACGAAAGATTTAAAGACGAAAGTTCTTTTGCAGCAAGCTTATCCGCCTCGTCAGAATCAGCCTCAGTTCCAGCAACCTCGGCAATTTCAGAGATTGTTGCAGAAGCCTGAGCCTTATGTTCAGCGATTCTTTCCTGGCCCTAATCAGTGTGCTTATTGTAGAGAGGAAGGTCATTTTAAGAATAGTTGCCCGGCTTTGTTACAGCGTGCAAATGGTGTGTCTGGTCAGAGAGGTTGTGGTGGTTTTCAGCAAGCTCCTAGGGGTAGGGGACGTGGTGTGATTCCCCAGAATGAGCGTTCTCCTTCCCTACAGAATTCTGCGAATTATTTTGACAGACAAAATGTTCCGGGTGGTCAGTCTGCCCAGTACTATGTTGAGGATTACTATGTCGAAGGTGAGAGTTCTGGTTATAATGATAACTAGGACAGCCGTGGACAAAGTAAGGGAGTAGTGTCAGTTCCAGTAGATCAGAGTGGACCTTATGTTGAAGTGATTACATCAGGTGTGGTAGAACCTTTTTTTTTGGATACAGGTGCGACAAAGAGTTATATTATGCATTCTAAACTCCCTGACGCACCTTTGTCTGGCTTGACCAATGTTTTAGTAGGATTTTCAGGCGCTCCAGTTCATAATCCAGTTTCTAGTCCTTTGTCCCTTTCCATTGGCCCTTGTGAATTGGAAGCTCCACTTATTCTAACGACTGGTTGTGGTGAGAATCTCTTGGGTTTGAACTTGCTGAAAAGATTGTATGCGACATTGCATTGTTCTCCTTCGGGAGTACAACTTACCCTTGGTAAGAAAGTGATTTCTCCAATGTATTTGTCTAAAGATTGTCTCCCACTGGAATTGTGTTCGCTTCCTGATACGATTTGGGCTACAGGTCCATATGATGTTGGCCTTTTGCAGATTCCTCCTTATGTTGTTACGCTCAAATCAAATGCTAGATTGCCTCGTATCCCACAATATAAGATATTGAGCGATGGTGAGAGAGCTCTTTTAGCGATTGTCTATGATCTGGTTAAAAAGGGTGTAGTTGAGGAAACGAGAGGTAACGTGTGCAACAGTCCGGTTTTGCCTGTCCTTAAGCATACTGATGCTTCTCAGCCGCCTGTGTATCGGTTTGTGATCGACCTTCGAGAGGTCAACAAGATTGTTGTTCCACAGTTTCCTGTGGTTCCTGATATCACTGCTTTGTTGACGTTGATTCCTGCTTCGGCAGCTTGGTTTTCTGTCATTGACTTGAAGAATGCTTTCTTCAGTATTCCTATTGCAGAGGAGAGTAGAGATATTTTTGGCTTCTCTTTAGGAGGACGAAGCTTCCGGTTTAAGAGAGCTCCCCACGGTTATTGTGAAAGTCCCTCCATCTATAGTCAGGCGTGGAAAATTCAGCTTGATGGTTTTGTGTTACCTTCCGGTGCGACTCTTATTCAGTACGTCGATGATTTGTTGATTACTGCTGATGATGAGAAGATTTGTAAAGAGGCTACTCTCTCGTTGTTGCGGTATTTGTGTGACCTTCATCATAAAGTGTCACCTTCCAAGTTGCAATATTGCCGCCAAAAAGTAGCCTACTTAGGTCATCTCTTGTCGAAGGAGGGAAGGCGATTGACCCCAGAAAGAATTCAAGCAATTGCGCAAATGAGTGTGCCATCCACACAGAGAGAAGTTTTTTGGGTATTACCTCGTATTGTAGACAGTGGATCCCCAATTTTTCATTGTTGGCGAAACCTCTTTTAGCATTGACTGTGAAAGATACTCCGTATCCCCTTCCTTGGTCTGATGAGTGTCAGAAAAGTTTTTCTGAATTACGTGATGCATTGTGTTCGGCTCCTGTGTTGTGTACTCCAGACTATTGTAAGCCTTTCACGTTGTACGTGCACGAGAGAGAAGGTTGTGCGTTGTCAATATTGACACAGTGTTTTGGAGACAAGCAGCGTCCATGTGCGTATTTTTCAGCTATGTTAGACCCAGTTGCTAAAGCGTTGCCGAGTTGTCTGAGAGCTACAGCGGCAGCTGCTGTTTCTATCCGACAGTCTGCTGGTTTGGTATTGGATAATACATTGATTGTGATGGTTCCACATGCAGAGGATACCTTATTAAACAGAACTAAGACACAGCACCTTACTAGTGCACGTCTGTCAGGTTACGAGTTGACACTGTTGGCTAGCTATTTTCATATTAAAAGATGTAATGTGTTGAATCCAGCTACGTTGTTGCCGATCTCTACAGAGACGGATGCTCAAGAACAGCATGATTGTTTTCTTCGTATAGAGGAAGAAACGAAGGCTAGAGTTCATCGGAAAGATACTCCCCTTACGGATGTTGATGGTACGCTATGGGTTGATGGTTCTTGCTTTAAGCTTCCGAATGGTGAAACGACTGCAGGGTATGCTATCACAACTGTACATACAGTTGTTGAGACAGCACGCATACCACAGAATTGATTGCACTGACACGAGCGTGTGTGTTGTCGGAAGGAAAGCTAGTGAATGTGTATACCGATAGCCAGTATGCGTTTGGTGTTGCTCACAGTTTTGGGCGTTTGCGGAGAGAACGAGGGATCCTTACTTCCCATGGCACTAAAATTCAGCATGGGCAATTAGTGAATGAACTTTTGGAATCTCTCACTCTCCCAAAGCAGACTGCAAATGTGAAGTTTAGTGCGCATATGAAAGTTGTGGACGATGTAGGTCGAGGGAATGCGTTTGCGGATGAAATTGCGAAGGAAACGGCGAAAGATATGATGAGCCGTATGTATGTTGCAGGCCCTGCTAATTGGGTTATGGCTGGTGGAATGTGTGAAGACACAATAGAAAGTGTGAAGATGATTCAGGCTAAAGCTACAGAGAAGGAAGTGAGTGTTTGGAGAGAGACTACGGGTATGTTGGATTCTACAGGTTGTTGGGTTGAGTTGTCGGAGCACCAGCGATGGTTGTTGCCAGATGCGTATGTGCCTCCAGTGGTTACGATGGCTCATGGAATGGCTCATATCAGTTCGAAGAGAATATGTAAGTTGTTGGCTCCAGTTTGGCAGAATGCTGGAATTCCGAAATGTGCAGAGAATGTGGTGAAGCATTGTATGATTTGTCTGAAGTATAATCCTGGTAAGGGAACTCCAACTCCAGCTGGTCATTTTGCTCCTCCGACGTATCCGTTTGAGGTGATACAGTTAGATTATATTTACATGGAGAGATGTAACAATCTAAAGTATGTCCTTGTGGTTGTTTGCGCTTTTTCTAGATGGATAGAGGCTTACCCCCTAAAGGATAATACTGCCTTGTCTACAGCCAAGGTCTTGTTGAGAGAGTATTTCCCTAGGTATGGATTGTCGAGAATTGTATGGTCGGACAATGGGAGTGAATTTGTGGGTCAAATCATGAAGAAAGTGTGTTCTGGATTGGGCATAAATCAGACGTTCCATGCAGCGAATCACCCCCAGTCTGCTGGACTTGTTGAATGTTACAATGGTACCTTGAAGCTGAAATTAGCTAAGGTACAAGCGAGCACTGGTCTCACATGGCCGGGTGCCTTGCCGTTGGCTCTTTTGTCAACAAGGATGACAGTGCATTCTCGAGTGGGACTTAGTCCGTATAAAATAGTTTTTGGTCGTCCAGCGAATGTTTGGGGTGTGCCTCGTCCGAAAAAATACAGCAGCAGTATTGAGTACCCTATGTTGGTGGATTACTCACATGACTTGACTGCTAAATTACGTGTTCTCCACCAACAGGTCTATGACAGTTTGCCGACAGCTACTGCAGATCCAGGGCACGTAATACAGCCTGGCCAATACGTCCTTATCAAGAACTTTCAGCGCACCAAGAATCTGGAACCGAGATGGACTGGTCCTTATTTAGTGTTGGTTACTAGAACCGCTGTTGGAGTAGCAGGCGAAAAGAACTGGGTGCATGCCACCCACTGTAAAAAAGTTCCTTTGCCTTTACCGTATGATCAGTGGGTTAGAGATGGTATAGCTGATTCTGAATGTGAGCGAGTTCCTAGATTCGTGCCTTTTAGTGATGCTCATTTGACATGGACTGAGTCAGAACGCGAGGATGATGATGTTCTGCAAGCTGCTGTGCCACCTCATCTGAATATTGACACCACCAATCCGGAACTTCTATTCAAGGACCAGACTGTGCCTGATAAAGAACGCTACGATTTCAGACCAAGAAAGCTTGTACATATGGACAAATAAAAACATGAGATTGGAATTTTGTTTATATAGTGAATTTACACCTTGTCAGATCAAGAAACTTTTTTTTTGCTTTTTCCTTTTTCGAGTCACCATCCGGACTCCGCTGCAGGGTCACGGTGGGAAGTTCTTAAGGGGTGAACCGCGTATTGACACAAGGTCTGTGGTCCAGGGTCGTTAGTGCGATCTTGGCGCACACTTAAGTGAAGAAGGTAACAACCGTGAGCAGCACGTTAGAGGATGGAGTTTTTTGAGTCTGACCGGAGTGTTAGGAAAGTGGAAAAGTTCGAATATGTATATTGGTTCGTAGCAAGTGTTTTTTAATAATGTGTTTTCTAATGCTTTTGAATATTACGTTAGCTTGTGTGGGTTTGATTTTCTATGTGACACAACAGCCGCTTACATCTACCTCCCAACCTACTCTTTCTTTTTCTACTGTTTCTCCACATGAGTTTCATACATTGCCTGAACATGAACAGACAAGAAGATCAGAATTTGTGAACAATTCATTTATACAGATGTTGCATCAGCATCAGCTAGCTATAAATTCTACAAATTGTTGGGTTTGTGGTCTTATGCCACATACGACAGATAAGGGAATGCCATATTTGGTTTTGCCTTTTTCACCCAATGGGTCAGTTTGGGCACTCCAATCAATGTTTATCTATGCGAATGAAGCCTCTCCAGTGCGTTCTGTTAAGGATAATGTGAGTAATAATGCTTTCATACGGAGAATAGTCGATATGATTAGAGATATCGATGCATATAACGCTATTCCCAAAGATGAGGTACGAACGTATGTCGGTTGGAATAAGACGACATATAGTGTTAGTCTGACGGAGAAAGAGAGACAGAAAAGGTCTCCTCCGATTTGGATTGTACCCCACCATGGTCATCTTTGCCTACAAGGTAATGGTCAGAATCCGAGAGCTCAGCTTGGTAAGAGTGTGTGTGTTCACACATACGTTTATACGTCCCAGAAATCTCCTCCGTTCGTGCCAGCTAAAGGGACGTATTTTGTTTGTTATGACAGAGTGTATACATGGTTGCCGTCTGATTTTTCCGGCACATGTTATGTAGCGTTTTCTTCCCCCTACATACACAGCTGCTTTCGACTACCATAAGACAAGATTTGGTAGAGGTATTATCGATGCGAAAGATACTGTCGCACAAGAAGTTGGAGACCTCTTTAAGGGTTTCCTATCCTTTTGGGGTCCTATGGCTAATAGTAGGAATATTCGTCAGCTTACGAGAGTGGTTGAGGCCACTATAAATGAGACTGCAGGTGCCCTTAGTAATATTAATGCTGAGCTTCAAGCGGATTGCCTTATGACATTACAGAACCGCTTTGTTCTAGATATTATACTGGCAGATAGAGGTGGAGTATGCAAACTGATCGGATCTAGTTGCTGCGTTTTCATACCAGATAATGCCCCGACGGTGTACCAAGCTATCCAGAAGTTGCATAAGTCTGCTGAATCTATACATGTGGACGAAGGTAACTGGTCGTTGATAGGATGGTTTTGGGAATTGCTGTCCAAATGGGGATGGAAGGTTCTGATGTTTTTTGGAATGGCTTTAGCGATCCTTTTCTCGTGTTGCTTATGCATCCAGTGTGGTCCCGCCATTTGTGGCCTTTGTGCCATGATCTGTGTGAGAAGACCCGTTCCGAGAAAAGTGATAGAGAATAAGATGATGTTGCAGCAACACCTTGATGATCTGATGAGAATAGATATAGACCTGGATTCAGATTGACGTGAGTTTAGGTCATTTCCTACGTAATGGCAAAAGGAGGGTCTGAGGTTCCGTGGTTTTTGGAACTGGACTCCATTTTGTTTTGCGTTGTTCGAGACGCCATTTTGTGTTGCCCTCACGTAGGCCATAGGGATAAACGAACGAACGAAGTTGCATGGGCCTCGTTGTTCATGTACATATTAACGTGGGCCTTTTCGACTTGCGAGTGAACTGCAAGATGCTGACCCCTTCACCTGAAACTGACCCTTCCACGAAGCTAGTTTCGTTAGCTGATAGTAATCTGGGAATACAATCATTGTTCAGGATATCGTTAGTCTTTAGTTTCTTGCACATATCTTATCCTACTCTATATCTGAATTGCTCTTTTCTTTATGTCTTTTCATTACATGGGTAGTGATTTCAACTATGGGTTTGTCCGGCTTTTGGTAATCGAATTTGGGACAGTCCTAATAATTAGCTTGTGGGGTTGGTACAATGTAAAGTGAGCTTTTTTGGAGTGTGATAATGTATAGAAATGTGTTTCTTTTGGTCAGAATTTGCCGCAATGGGTGTGCATTCGTAATGGGTTGAAACTGTGTATAAAAGAAGATGTCTTGCTCTACGAAAATTGAGCAGGTTCCTGAGTTGTACACCGTGTTGTATTGCTTGGTTCACTGTTACTAGCTGCAGCTAATAAATTTGATCTCTGACGCCACCTAGAAGTATTCCGTGTCTCTGTTTGCCAAGACAGGAGAATCCGAAGACATCAGGTGTGTCCCTGGCACCGCTGGTTCTGAAAAAGACCCGGTTCTTCAGAGGGATTCAATGTATTTATTAAGACCAACTGTTCGAGCCATTTTATATCCCAGGGACCCTATGTCCTGGCACTCAAAGTATTTTTAAGGGGAGGGAGGAGCGCGTCCCCAGCCCTATGCAGTTTTCAGAACACGTACACATCCCTGGGGCCCAAAATATTTTTTACAGGGAGGGGGCCATGTGGCCCCACTCTCTGAGCCGGAGATAGGCCCTGGGGACCCCATACCCCAGGGCTTTTCCTCTAGTTTAAAAGGTGTGGGCCTCAAGGCCCCCTCCCCTTTTAAAAAAGGCACAGCCCGAGGCATGTGGGCCTCAGGGGTTCAGGTCTCCGGAGCCTATAAAGGCTCAAGGAGGAGAGATGCACAGCCCCTTCCTCCCCTTTTATTTCGGCCTCGGGGATGGGGGTGAAGGCCTAGTTAGGCTCAGGGAAGGGGGCTGCATGCCCATTCCCTTCATTGTTTTCTTGGTCCAGTTAATGGGATTCCCAGGCTCAGGAAAGGGGGTCACACATTGCCTCAACTTTTTTAATTAAATTTGTCCCCAGGAGATGGAGGATCGGGCCCAAAAAGGTTCTTGTAGTCCCTGGAACCTTTGATGGTTTGGGGGGTGGGAACATGTGCCCAGTTCCCCTTTTTTATTTGTTTGGCCCTGGGGAATGGCATACCCAGAGCAAATAAGGCTTAGAGAAGGGGGCTGCACGCTCCCCTCATCTTAGATCTTGCCCCAGGCAAGGGTTCTCCAGGGCCCAAGAAGGCTTGGAGAGGAAAGCTACATGCCCTCCTCCCCTATTTAATTGTATTTGGCCACTGTGGATGGGGTATCTGCCCTCCAACACATCATGGACATCATCCGCAACTCACCTCCAGGACCAGGGCAGCCCATCCACTACCCAAACCACCCAGCAGGAGGCACCCAGAGCCCCAACAGTCTCCCAAGTCCCCCAGGAACAAACCATGGTCTTTCTACATTGTGTGCTGGAGGGCCAGAGGGAGATGGCTGAGCAGGTGAGGGTGGGGTTCGGCCTCATGGCTACCAAAGTGGACACCATCCATGGGTGTCTAGGTCCCATCAGGGACCAGCACCAGTCTCTAATGGACACATACGGGCCCGCCATGGTCTCCAAAAAGCCCTGACTGACATCGCTGAGTCATGACATGGAGAGAACACCTGTCCGCTCAGACTGGCTCCAGTGATTCCCGCCGTGAGCTGGCATACATGCGGAGGTGCATGGAGGATATGGTGCAGATGGAGGCGGAAAGGATGGCAGCCATTGCTGCACATCAGTGAAATGTAGCAGGGATATACCATGCCCTGCAGATCCTCATCATGGCATTGCTGCCACAAGGCGTGGCGCTGATGAATGCTGCTGCCCCCACACCGTCCACATCTCTACCCCCCTGGTGTGTCAGTGCCTCACAGTGCGGCAGGGGTATCCACTCCGGCCTCTGATGTGTCAGTGGCACACAGTGCCACTGACAGAGTGCCGCAGCCGGTACTGCAACACACACAGGAGGGGCAGAGCACACATCCGAGGACGTGGATGGAATTGTTATCAGAAGGAGACACTAGCATTCATCTCCGCCACCTGGCCTGTTTCTGCTTGGTGCCGCACATGGCCCCATGACCTTCCACTGACCCCCGATACACTCCGCGGCACTCACCTTGGACTGCGACATGGACTGCGACATCCTGTTTGATGAACAATGACACGGCGACTAGACTGCGGACTGTACCTTTCCTCTTCCGCAGTACTTGTCATCTCCGGATGGACTCTGGCTGGCCCTCCGCTGGCCATATTATGAAGTGTGTTTGGGATGGCCCTGTACCTCTCCAGCTGCAAAACTCCACTGGATGTGCAAGAAACATCCAGTAATGCACTGCTGTGTCATGTCTTCAAGTATGAATGTGTAGATGAATGTAGGAACAGTGATTCCCCTTACGTCAATGATGCCCATCTAGTGGGATGCCAGTCACAGTGTGCTACATTGCCTATTGTGTTCCAGGTGTCGTAGATGCTGCAACAGGGACACATGCATTAGTCACTTCCTTGTCCGGACATGGACTGAACCACGCCCAGAGCCCCCGAGTCATAGTTGCAAGCCCTGCACCAGTGCGGTGTACGCCAGGCCAGATCACTCCGCTTACGCACCGAGGGGGGGCCCACATAGCTACATGTTGCAGGTATACACGCTGGTGGTGTGCCGGTCACTGGTCTAGTTGTCAGCATGTCACGGCCACTCCAGGTTTGCACACACAACACACACATCCGGCACAGGGGTCACCGGCCATGTGATCCCGCAAATATAAGGGGCTGACGACGTCACATTCCCCTCTGCCGGTGGTGACTGGATGACAGACGCTCCGCGGTTCTCAATCATAAAGGGCCTATGAGTTGTTGCACACAGGGTTAGTGGCACCCAAACCCTTGCAGCCGTCACAACCCTACCACCACGTAGCGCCAACTTGTGTTGCACAGGGTTAGTGGCACCGAACTAGTTGAGCGGGCGTGCAGCCTGCTATGATGACATGTGCACTGATGAGGTCTCCGCCATTGATGACTCAGGACTCAGCGTCATGTGTGGGACCAGCTGGGCCCCCATGATGTGCACTATGCCATGGTGGCAGGTACAGGGCCTGGAGCTTGCACAGACACGTGGTGTGCCTACTGGTGGACACACCGGCAAAAGCAGATGAAAAGCAGGGCCTGTGTGTGCAGGGGCATCAGTGTCTCTCTCTCTCTCTCTCTCTCTCTCTCTCTCTCTCTCTCTCTCTCTCTCTCTCTCTCTCTCTCTCTCTCTCTCTCTCTCTCTCTCTCTCTCTCTCTCTCTCTCTCTCTCTCTCTCTCTCTCTCTCTCTCTCCTCTCTCTCTCTCTCTCTCTCTCTCTCTCTCTCTCTCTCTCTCTCTCTCTCTCTCTCTCTCTCTCTCTCTCTCTCTCTCTCTCTCTCTCTCTCTCTCTCTCTCTCTCTCTCTCTCTCTCTCTCTCTCTCTCTCTCTCCCCCTCTCTCTCCCTTCCCTCTCTCTCTCTCTTTTCTTTCCCCCTCTCTCTCTCCCTTCCTTTCCTTTCCTTCCTTCTCTGGCTCACTTTCCTTCTCTATTTCTCTGTGTCTCGGTCCTTTGATGGGAATCATGAAACACATCCTGATTTTCCGGACTTCGAGGTTGTCCCTGACGGACCCGACAGGAGTCTTCCGTATTGGTGTTTTGTGTTGTGTTTCAATAAAGTTTTTGGTTGTTACTTCAGTGCTGTGCGACATCATGCGATTTTTGTGGCTCTTGTGTCGTGCACGGTATGTGTATGTCCGGAGGGGTTGTGGCTGGGGGAGGTGGTGGGGGATGTTGTAGCCCTCATGGGTATCGGAGCTGCATGATCATTGTCCCCATGGCATATGTGGGTCTTCAGGTGTGGCTCTTTGCTGGGTTCCCTTTCATGCTGTGGGGTAGTCATCCTGCTTAGCATCAGCAAAAGGCAGGTGTTAGATCCCTGGTGCTATTGCAGCTTATCGCCTGTTATTGTAGCGCTTTGCAGATCTGGCATTTCATTGTGAAAGTGGTGTTGTGGTTTTCATGTGTTTTTGCATGGGAACGCCTACTCTGCATCTCATTAGGGTTAGTTGGTGGTATCCACCGTGGAGATACATTTTGGGGCAGTTATCGTGGGAATACTGGCGATGTCCACACTTTGCACCATCTTGTGAATGGGGTGTTAAATCTATCTCCACTTTTGATGCGTTAAGGTGGGGATAAGTCCTTGTGAATATTTCCCAGAGTGTACTACACCGTATTTTACATATTTCATGTTTCTATTTTTATTAAACTACCACAGTATTCTGTAGGTACTAGTGCAGAACTGCATAAACCTTTTAAAAATATATTGAAAAATATTAATAATTGACCTACCTATTAACACTTAATAAAGTGGAAATAGGTAGAGAAGAACAATAAATTCTATTACCTAGCTATATCCAGGTCTCAAACCCAGAATACAGCCCAAGTGTGGTATAAAATATATGGTTGCATTTTACTTTTGTAAATACAGCCATTAGCCAATCATATAGTGCCTTGTGATGAGTATGTACCGTGGTATACCAAAAAGTTACTGCAGTATACCGTGGCACTATAAAACTAAAGGCCTACTTACGAGTCTGGCGGTCCACATTTGCCTGACTAGTACGGACGTGGCGGTGGCAGTCTTCCAACCACCCTACTACAATTATGGAGGTCGGACCACCATGGAACCGTCACAGCCGCCAGGGAACCGTTGTTCCCTAGCAGTGTTGCGGCGGTCAGGAGGCCGCAATATACCCACCCAACCATGTTACGAGTTTTCTCTCTACCATGGTTTTCATAGTGGTTACTCCTTCATGAAAACTATGGCAGAGAGGAAACAAAGGAGGCCCTACAGGGTCCCCTTGTGCTTCTGCGCCATGGGGTGCATGTAGGCGGGCACAATATGTGTTCCCCTGTGTGCATGCACCCCAGTTCCTGCACTGCATGCCGTGCAGGAACTGTTCTTAGTTTTACCATTGTGGTGCTCATTTTCTGGACACTACCGGGGAACATAAAAAACAAGTTCTCGTAATATGGTGGGTGGCGAGACCAAAGGTTTAGTGGTGCCTGTGATGCTAGGCACAGACTTTATTTCACCACATCGAAAGGAGGATAGTGACATGAACTCATCCGTTATGAATTTACTCTGCCATGGTGTAATCAAGACTCAGTTCCAAATGTGTGACCTACTTGTCAGCTGTGTCTGCCGGTTGAGTACGACAACGTGAAAGGAGCTCTGCGGGCCTTGCTCGCGGAGGCCGTGATGGTCGAAGAAGGCTGCCAGGGTCGCGGCCCTCTGGGTTGAAGATTGCACCGGCATGTGGTGGGCCGTCTTCGGCACACTCCAGGGTCGGCAGGTGGGCATTGAGAGCTGGGTTCGCAGGGGCGGATTGGGCTGGTTCGGGGACCAGCGTCCCAGGGTACAGCAGGCACACAGGGTCGCAGGCAACCCCAGTTCAGACATGGCTATATGCAAATCAGTCTGACCCCTGTGCCTCATGGGAACAGTCCAGCCCAACTGCCAGCCATGCCTTCCCTGGACCGGAAACAAGCTTCCGAGGACCGGTTTCTGACATTCCAGCCGTCTTCAGCCCGGCTTGCTTGAATCCAGTGGCAAAGTGAGCAAGGGACTCACGTCTGAGCATACCCTGCCACACTTATGGGGGCCAAAGCGGTACAAAAGGGGGTGGTGATGGACGGAGCATCTGAACCAATCAAACACTCACACCCAGTCAAAAGATCTGGGTTTGATCCATCACCGTTCTTTAGCCCACTCTGCCACCCCAGTTCAGACATTGGCTATATGCAAATCAGTCTGACCTTGTGCCTCATGGGAACAGTCCAGCCCGAACTGCCAAGCCATGTCTTCCCTGGACCGGAAACAAGCTTCCGAGGACCGGTTTCTGGCATTCCAGCCGTCTTTAGCCCGGCTTGCTTGAATCCAGTGGCAAAGTGAGCAAGGGACTCACGTCTGAGCATACCCTGCCACACTTATGGCAGCCAAAGCGGTACAAAAGGGGGTGGTGATGGACGGAGCATCTGAACCAATCAAACACTCACACCCAGTCAAAAGATCTGGGTTTGATCCATCACCGTTCTTTAGCCCACTCTGCCACCCAAGTTCAGACATGGCTATATGCAAATCAGTCTGACCCTGTGCCTCATGGGAACAGTCCAGCCCGAACTGCCAAGCCATGCCTTCCCTGGACCGGAAACAAGCTTACGAGGACCGGTTTCTGGCATTCCAGCCGTCTTCAGCCCGGCTGCTTGAATCCAGTGTGTGAGAAGTTGGCCTGATGTATGATGTCTCCAATTCTGGGGGCACCTTATATCAGTCCAAACAATCCCTTATGGTGGTGGTTGTAAGTCAACCTTAAAGACAAGCTATCCTAGAGGTAGCATGGACTAAGCAGCCTAAAGGCTTAATTCAAGAGGACATGTGAAGCCAGCTGTTTTACCATATGCAATCCTGTAATATCAAATGAAAGGACACCACCAAGTTATATATTATATAAATATATGTATTTATTCTTAGAGTAATCCCCACTACTCTTTATGAGCAATGAAGCACAAGCGTTTAAACAATAGCACAATATGACATATAAAAGTTGCACAGTTATGGATGAGGCCGGGTGGCCACTCAAACCATATATCAATAAAGTGGTGTAAAAATCACTAATTGATCAGTGGTAAGGCCTAGGGCCTTGGGAATCGCTGGGACTACACTGGACTAACAGCAGTTAGGACGGGAGTAGCCAGCGGGATTCGGGTGCAGTGCAGAAAGCACACGCATGCACCAATGTAAAGTCAATGGTGCGTAAAAGTTATCGAGTTACAGTTTTAAGAGTCTTCCGACTGGACTAGAAGGACAAAACTTTAGACTTAGACACTAGAGGTGTAAACCACTACAGGAGCACCGGCGTTCAAGAGTTACCTCACCCACAGGAAGCGGGGTGCACAGGGGG